>NW_028318031.1:1567500-1742500 GCF_062004578.1 Staurois parvus
GGACTATTGGAATTTGTAACATCTTGGTAAATTCTCCCTTTTGTTTGGAAAATTGGATATACCCTTGGGATTATGGGCCATTGGAAATAAGATTTTTATCAGCCTGCAAAATCCTCTTAAAAAGTGATCCTCCAAATGTACCCTTTGTGCACATTCCTACTGCCTTTAATTGGGTGGGGGTAGATCACAGGAGCAGACAGTGGTTTTATAGTGTGTGGCTGACTGAATCTACCAATTGGTATTCTTTAGGTTCTCTCTGTCCCCTGAATGCATCAAAACACATTGGATTTCCATAAGAACACCACCATATGTCTCGCAAGATCTTTTAACATTATGGCGTTTGATGGGTCAGAGTATGTAACTTTATCCTCTTGCATGAAGCATGTGTAACATTTGTCAGCCTTGATTTTATGTGTAATTTTTTTGTTTTCATTTTTGTACAATTGTTTTTTGTTTTTTTTTTAACAATACATAGTTTGTGTAAGAATGTTTGGTATATATTGGTGCCTAAAAAGTCCCACCACACAAATGACGTTCCTAAATACTGTTTAGAAGAGGTCAGGGGTTGTCTCCTAACAGTCTGTCTGGTGGTTCGGATAACCTGGCCCAGAAGAACCTGGTACACAGTTTCTTCTCTTGCTCTATTTTGCAGACCTATCAAGACACAATTCGCACTGGACAAAAAGGCATACATTATCCTGAACGGACTCCAGTGAATTATCAGAGCATCCGATGCCAGTGCTAAAGAATCCTTGGTCTTGGCCACAAGAGTTAACTTGTTGAAGCTGGAGGCCAGGTTATTTATGTCTGGAGTCCTGCATCTCTTTATCAGGTTGAAGATGTCAGGGTGAAGGGCTCATTCCCCTTAGTTCATGCAGTGACAACTGAGGTAATCAACCTTACAGTTGTCCACTCCTAAAATGTGGACAGCAGAGATTGGACAGTGTTTCTCCAGCCATGAGTTTACAAGACACAGCTATGTAGGTGTCCGATTGTACCCTGATTGGGTGTCACTAAAAATGAGGGGTCCAGTAGTAAAAAGCCATCCCTATTGTTCTGAGCCCCAAGATGTTAAAGGGGAACTTGGTTTCCTGTGGGGACCATATTCCCTGAACTGTGAGAAGATAAAAACACTCCTTCCCAGCACAAAGGTTTGGCATTTGTGGTCTCTGCCATAATACTCAAAGGTGATAACACATTCCCAATTGTCAAGACTGGGTTGGAAAGCCACCACGCTTGGGAATTCCTCTCTGGTTGGATAAGAGCATAAACAAGTTGAGAGAAGGCATATGCTTGTACCATGAGAAAAGGACATTCTGCTGGAGGTCTTCAATGAAACTGGATGAAATAGAACAACCTTGAAGGAGGCTTCCATAAGGGCCAGAACTCTCATGAGAACATCACAAAGGGGCATCTCTGATCTCAAGCCCCAAATGTGAATTCTGAGAAAAAACAGTTTGTTTTCTGGAAGGAAGACTTTTGCTCAGGCTGTGTCTTGACTTAGGCCCAAGTAGAAAGTTGGAGGGCAGATTTTTGGAAGCCAATTACCCAATCAAAAGCCTGAAGTATCTGAATGATTCTGTGAACGTTTGCAGATAGCTGGAAGGGAGAGTAATCTATCAAAAAAAGGTCTTCTAGATAACCTTTGACCTGATGCCCCTGAATTCTTAGAATGGCAAAAAGAGGTATAAGTACCTTTATGAATACTGTGATAGAAGAGGATTGGCCAAATAACTGCAACAAACTGAAAAGGATTCTCTCCTACTGTGAAGCACAGAAAGTACCAAAAGAGGTGAATAAATTGAAATATGCAGATAGGCATTGTGGATTCCTTTTGGCTCAGAGAGGCAATAACTGACCTTGCAGATTCTGATGTGAAATTTTGAAATCTGAAGGTATTTGTTTATGTCCAGGATAGGCGAATACCCCCGTTTTTTTTTTTGTGAACAGGTTTAAATAAAAGCATTTGACTCAAACATGCAGCCCATCACTAATTGGTTCCAGTGCCTCTAGAGGACAAGTTCAACTCGAACATAGGCCATTCATGTGTTCGTTGAACACACAAATGCTACGGGCGGTCGGCAGGCTGTTCACCCACCGTGTCCCACAATGCACTGCGCCAACAGTGCATTGTGATTGGCCAAAGCATTGCCTCTAGGCACAGGTCAGGTGCAATGCTTTGGCCAATCACAGGGCATGATGATGTCACAAGGGGCGGGAATGATCCCTTGTGACAACATCAGCCTATTTAAGAACTGTCATCCTGGCACAGCTGTCAGATGGTGGGAGTCAGTGCCGAGGGCGGAACGGATTTTTCCTGTTTTTTTTGGGTCGGTGGTGGCAGTGGGCATCATGGTTGATGGCAGATTTACTTTGGGTTACTTTTTTAAAAAATTTTAAATAAAGGACTTGTCAAAGACTGTTGCCGGTCTCTTTTTACAGAACACTTTTTGTGAATGGGTAGTGGCACCATGTACCGCATACGCATTCAAGAGAGGCGGTTGCACAACCACCAGCCAGGGTTGTGGGGAGGAGGCCCTTGTCCCCATAACGTGGTGACAAGGTACTTTGGAGGGGGAGGGGGTTGGGAGAGGCCACCCTGCCCCAAAGCACCTCCCATTGTTGTGGGCATGTTGTCTGGTATGGTTCAGCAGGTGGAGTGGGGGCGCTCACTCATCCCCCCCCTTTCCTCCTGACCTGCCAGGCTGCATTTTGGCATGGGGTGTTCTTCTCGCAATCCATACCAGACCCGAAGGGCTTGGTTTGGAGGGAAGGGGGGACACTATGACCTTTTTTTTTTTTTTTTTTTTTTTAAATTGTGGGCAATGCCAACAATTCATTTGACATTCAGCTGTCAACAGGGAACCCCACTGACAGTTGAAACATGAAAAATGCTTCACTACTATAATACCGCATACTTAAGAATAGAACTCATGCGGTATTTTAGTAACTGAGCGGTATCTTACTGCATACTCAGGTGTGGTAAGATACTGCTCAGTAAATTGTCCCTGTTCAAAATTCACGGTCGAACTTTTGGTAGGTTCAAATGTTCAACCACGAACTGAACAGGGAGGTGTTCAGCCATCACTAGAACCAATATTTCCCAAGAGATGGTTCAGAGCATTTTGCAAATCTGACTGTCCTTGGGCAGATTCCAGCTGATTTAAAAGGAAGAAAATGGTGAGGGAGGAGTACTTGGAACCATTTTGTACCCCTTTGAAATCACTGATTGCCTATCTCTGGGTCACAGACATCACAGACCTGTGAGTTCAAACTCAAAACTAACAGATGTACCCCCACTTGGAGTAAGGTCCTCCCTCCACTGGGAAAAGGGCTTGGGGGAGGACTTGGTAGATTGGAGTTCCAAGTCTTGTGCGAAAAAAGGACTGAATTGTGGTTCAGACATTAAAGCCTGGGAAGTGTTTTCAGGAGGTAGAAGCCCCTGAGCAGGGAGGCTTCTGAACCTTCTGCTGTGGCCTTGAGTCAGAAGTTTCTGTGCATGTGAATGGAAATTAAAGCCTTTATGGACATCTGTGTCAACTTATTCTAGGGCATCACAGCAAGAGAAAAAGGCAAAAGAAATTAGTTGTAATTACTCCGTTAAACTGCAGTCCTGGAATACAGCATTGTGTTGGCTATTCATTGCTCTAGTCCAATTAGCTGCAGTTTGACAGAAAGAAACTGCATTAGCTGGTTGCAGAACTGGGCCTGTGAGTTAAGAGTCTTTAAGAGCATCTCAAACTTTCAGTCACCAGAATGTTTAAATAAAGGAATATCTTCAATTAGTACAAGTGAGATGTTTGTTAAAGACTGAGGTGTCAGGGTCTACTATGGAAACAGGTAAACTTTTTCCCCACTGGTTAGTGCCTAGCAATAATTCTAAGAAGAGTGAAAATATGTTCTGGATTTACCCAATCATTGTAGATTGTTCATTCTATGCTTTCATGAACAAGGAATGTCGTTTTAGATGTAGAAGGTTTCTTTGTACCCAAAAGGAACATGGCAAGATAGAGGAGAATCAATTGCCATAGTGCTGCAGAGGCTTTTCCAACCAGTAGAAATTAGTATATCAAACTGAGCAAGCATATTACGCAAAGCTGTAACACCAGGTGTAGAGGATCATGGGGGTGAGAAATCTTTTTTGACCTCCTCTAACACCACATCCAGGTCCTCTTCATTCCTTCTATTTTTGCCTCTTCTAGGGTCGGTATGTCAGGATCAGAATCATGTAGAGACAGCAGAGCTAGAGAAGGAGCCTGCACTTTTGAGCTCTAGCCAGTGATGGCTGCAAAGCCATTAGTTGCCCAAGGAATCGCAACATAGTTGTGGAAAAATCGGTCTTCAGTAGGTCATTGCTGCATGCCTGAGACTGTGATAGGACTGGAGACAGAGAGCAGTGTTAAAATAGGGTCTGCTCTCGAGCATTGGAAGCGTCATCACTATGAGTTTGAATGTTTTACAAGCCTTCAGCAAACTGAAGGTTTGCCTGAGGTTTTGCCATGACTTTCACCACTGCTACAGCTGAGGGTATTTCCGAAGTATTCACGGACTAGGATTCGGAGTATGCGTATAGAAGGAGTACAAAGCAACCTGGGTGGTGACCCTCCTGTAGCAAAATCCTCATTGCAAAAGGATGTGAGGAAGCTCTGGAATAACTTCTAAAGGGCTCTTGGTGGAAGTGGGGGTAAAGTGTGCAACCTGTGGTGTGATGTTACATCAGGTCATCCACCTGAGACTAACCCGATTGTTTGAGTTTTAGCGCCAAATTTGAAATGTTTAAACACGGTATAAGTGAATAAGTTTCAAATACATTCACAGTTTCATGATAGTTTTGACAAATAAACACACCATACAGGAAAGTGTAAAGCACATAATTAAATTTTTTTGGTCTTGTACTTTCTGTGGAACTACAACACTAACTGTAATAAAAAGGGTGACCCTGTCTTACCTATCCATGATGCTGGCCCTTATATAAGGTCAAGCTTTACCTGTCATGATGGGCATGTCCCTGGAGGGGTCATTAGGTTCTGGGTTCCATAGGGAAGAGCCACAGTCCTGGACCTGTATAGCACCCTGCAGTTAACTACACACACTGCACTAAGTGCCAAGGTGAGCACCCAAGCAGGATCCAGTGCTTGAAGCAACATGACGGGCCATCAGGCCATCACCACAGCATGGGGTCCAGATACAGCTCCCAAGGTTTTACCAAGGTTACACTGCTTCTATTTTTGTATTAGACAGTGAGGAGTTTGTAAAATTTGATCATAGAATCAGAGTGAAAGAATAACCTAGTTAAAATGTTAGTAAAAGGCCAATTCTAACAAACACTCTTTTAAAAACATTACCCTTCTATCTATTCTATACACCCTGTATATAATAATAATACAAAAAAAAAAAAAAAGATCTGTGTAGTTAACTTTTTAAATCTGGTCTAGTCACGTGATTCAGCAGCTTTGGCTGCTGAATAGGTAGCAGTGGGGAGGAATAATTTTAAAGATTAGTTACAGTTACCCTCATCTTCCACTTTAAGCTAAGAGTGATTTTTCCACAAGGGAGAAGAGGTCCATCTCCTAAGGAAAAAAATAAGGATTTTCAGAGTGGAGTATGGTTATAGCTGGATGCCCAGATGGTAGACAAATGTACCAGCCTATAACGAAGGGTCTACGAACATCAAGCCTGTACTGTACAATTTAAAATACACCTTTTTAGTAATGAGAAGGGGATAGAACTTCTTACATTTCCTCTATAGGGCCTCAGACAGAAATAAGAACAAAAACAGAAATATTGAGCCTTCCAAAGTCTATCCAAAAAAGAAAAAAATGGCTGGACTTGATCTTTAACATGGGCATTCCATGACAGACAAACAGACATGAAGATATGTTGCCACCAGCTTTCATTTGATTAATAAGAAGGGAAAACTAGGTATATGTAAACCAATTTTGAAATCCAATTTGGTGTTCTGATGGTTGGTGCTCGTATGTTTTGTGTGTGTACATGGTCTGATTAAGACTCATTTTCTTGGAAATTTGGCTCTTTGCCACTTTTAGTCTCCAGGACAGGTTCTAAATGTAACTGTAGTTAGGATAAAAATTATAATCTCAGAGTGCACACAGGTTTAGTTTTCCTCTAGAATGGCCCCAGAGACCTGGGTCTCTACTGGCTTGCATAATAGATCACCCTTTGTTATTGGATTCTATTCATTGTATTCCATTTGCTTATTTAAAATAAGCTCCTTCTGCTTTAGGAATTAAGTGCTTTGAATACCTTAATATTTGCGGTCATAAAATTGTAAATTACAAGGTTTGGCTACCTTACAATTCAGACTTTCATCAGACAGAACTCGCTGAAAACACCTACTTCTCCACTTCCAAGGGTAGAGAGCACACACAAAGCATTAGATGTTGGGGTTCATTTATTTAGAAAAAAAAAAAAAAGAAGATAGTAGAAAAACTGTTTTTTTTTTGTTTTTTTTTTACAGCTAAGCATCTTTCCTTCAGCTTCTATATATGAATCCCATTGACTCCAAGAAATAACACTATAACCATGGTGTCATATCCCTTATGCTTTACTGTAGATGAAACCACGTTTTGTCAATGTTTGGCAAAAGGCCTCTGTTTTCATCCAAATTGATCAGTTAAAAATCAGGTTTTAGTGAAACAAACCGAAACAAAATTTAAAGCAGTCCACATGACCACTAACTTTCCATTTGAAAACAAATCAATGTCTATATAAGTCAGAGAATTAGTGCCCAATTAACTTTCAAAAGAAAATTAAAATTTTTAACATTCTGGATAATGCATTGAGTATGTAACATTCAGTACAAAGATTTGCCTCTTGCAGTTGTCATCGTCAAAAACAACCACCTTGACAAATTTCTAAAGAAAGTGGACTGACACCAATCACAAGAGTGGTAGAACAGCAGTATCTTGTTGGCATAAAAAAAAATGCACCCACGTGGTGTATTCTAAACTTTCTTCTGTTGCCAAGTACTAATGACACATAAAAGTAGGATCAATGTAGAGATAATTTAAAGATGTTTTTTTTCTTTTTTTTGGAAAACTCTGAAATAGCAAGTTAAAAAATAGTGCATGCATGCATGCAAAACTGTATTTTTTGTGATGCTTCCAGAAGATATGCCAGTTGCAAGGATTGGCATAGTACAGGACCTGGGATTCTCTATGACCTCTTGGCCCCAGCCCTGCTGCCTGAGCAGGGAAGCATTTAGGCTAGCCACACCTCCCTCTTAGTATAAGGGAATAGAACTGCCCTAGTAAACACCCAGTTTCGGGTAAGAATAAATAAAACAAATAGTTCCGGCAGAGACCTTCCTGTGAGGGAATGATATACCACTTACCAAAAATGATCATCACCTCCCACTAATGCTAAAGAACAGACTAGGCAAGATGACATATGGAAACTTCCAAGGGGTAACGCAGATTTGCAGATATTGCACAATTTTGACTTGCAATTTCAAGATATTTTAGTTCTGCTTTAAGTCATAATAAGATAGTTTGAATGCTACCAAATTACCATATGCCACATTCTGGTGTGTGTGTGTTGCAATTTACCTTGTCCCTGCGATCCCCTGATGTCCTCCCACTGTGTCCTTTGGCATCTCTTCTCTTCCCTGTGAGCGCCGCGATGCAGGAGGGCAGAACCAGCAGGAGAGTCAAAAACGTAAAAACATGACATACACACAATACATTGTAATCTGTTAGGATTACATTACTGTATCAAACCATTTCACCTCAGTTTTGTCCCTAGTGCTTTGTCCAGTGCCCTGCCTGCACTTTTACTGTTCTTTCTGCCTGGAAACTTGAGAATGTCCATGGCATCCAAAAAGCATCCCTTTAGGTCAAAAGCGGTTTTAGACCAGCTAGAAAACAGAGATAGTGAAATAGAATCACTTGCAGAATTGAATAATAGTGATTCGTGTGGAAATTCGTCACCAGACACTGAAATTTCCATGCAAAACAATGTACCGCTTTGACATTCAAAAATATTGACATAATCAGACCGCCAGGGAGGTTAAAAGAGTATTGAAAATTAATTTGAACAACTTTTGATTTTAAGGACATTATAAAGCTCACTAGCAGTATTATACAGATAAACTATTTTACTGCACTTGTATAGTAAATGTAGAGGACACTACATCCATACAGCCTAAATCCATGGTAATCTAGTATGGTGGCAGATTTCTGTAAATACAGTTTTAGAACTTTAAACATTTTACAGATACATAAATGCTTTATGAATATATAGATTCACAACACTTAAAAGAAACACCTCTAGATAGACTGGGTGTTGTCGTGTTTCCAGAAACCATAAATTAGTGCTCCACGGTATTGTAACTGACTAATATGCTCCAGCAAACACAGGCAAGGACGCCTCCAGAAAATGGAAAATAGTTCTACATCAAAAACGTCTTTTCCATGCCTGGGTGGGCAGCTGCTGCCCATTTTAGCTTTAACGTACAAGAAACTTGGTGAAAATCAAAAGTGCTTTGGTGTTATAACTGTTAACCATATAATGCATTCATAACACATCTTTATGCCTCTATTTAACAAAGACAATGAAACGGTCTGTTTTTCAGTTTTACCATTACATTTATTTGCTACCTCATTAGATTAACTTTAAATATTTATTTCCTGTTATGAGTACTGAACCCACAGAAAGCAGTACAGTACTATATAAAAAGGACTAAAGAATGAAACGGTATTTTTAACCTATAATACTAAAGTAACTTAAAAACAGAACGCACGGTTTGTTTTCATTGCCATTCTTCAATGCACTGCATCTAGATCTCTCAGCAGAAGCACAAGTGAAATAATTAGCATGGTTAATTCCATTTTTGGTGGGACTAGATTTGGGAGATCTAGTGCCAACTAAAGAATAAGATGGAGAAGATCTTGTAAGAGGTTGCTTTTACTCACAGTTATTTCTGGCAATATCAGTGTTTCCAGTTGTAAGAGTATGAACATTGTTAGAATTAATACAAGCTCCTGTAAGACTTTATTCACATAGGATTCAGATGCTTATTTGAAGAGAGACTTTCAGCAGGCTTCAAAAAGCTTTCATGAAGCCCTTAAAGTGAACCTGTATTACCAGTGCAGAGACAAAACATCATATTTACTTAACCTACCATTGCAGTGCCCCATACTCTTTGATTTCTTCCCAGCCGTTCAGTTCAGCTATTGGAAACAGCGTAGAGTGGCTTATAGATAACAGCTCTCTAAGCATTGAGGGAGTAGGCAGAAGTTGTGTGAACTGGAAGTGTTGAACACTCACCTAAATGAAAGTGCCAGAGCCTGCTAATAGTCTGTTAAAGCTCTATCCTTTGTAAACTAGGCTTACTGAAGAACAATGATGTACCTATAAAGCTTGTATTTGGTCATTGTTAACTACGTGACAAACTACAATAAAATTATGATTATATCTGGGAAACAAAAATCAGGTATGTGGCAAAATCAATAAATGCAAGTTAATGTGGTTACTGTAATATGCTTCTCCAGTTACAGACATTTATATGTGTTAAAACATATATGTTAAACAGATCAGGTCATGGCTGACAAAAAACAAACAAACAATCTTCTCAGATGTATAACTGAAGTTGCAAACTTCCATAGAAATGGACTAATATTTCACTTGTCAAAGAGAAGTTTTGAAATAACTTAAACAAGTTTCAATAATCAGCACTGAGAAGCTTCTGGAAGTAGAAGAACGTTGGAAAAATGATTAACTTTGAAAGTTGATTGCCTAGTGCTCGATAACAGCGTAATCTGCAGCATGTTGCAGTGGCTGTCTCCTTAAGTATATTTGGAAATGGATGTAGACCCAGAATGCAATCAAGTCCATAGCACCCAACAAACAGTTTTTTCCATAAAAGAATATACATGAAAAAGGAAGGTGGGGTAAAAAAAAAAAAATGTAGAAGATTCAAACATAAAACAGCCTGACCCTCGATGTACTGACAAGAAGATCAGCATCGTAGAACTTGGTTTCTATGATGACGTTGCCACTGAAAAATAAAGCCATAAAGCAAAAATACTGTTAGATTAAAAAAAGAAATCAGACTTAAAGAGTAACTCCACTTCTGTTGAGAGAAAAAAACAATCCCCGCTGCATGATCAATGTACATGGCAAGGATTTTAACAAAGTTTGTAGCGGATTCCTACCAATTTTCATACAAGAAAAAGTTGTATGTTCCATAGTGTCCTTGGAATACTGATTTCTAAACGTGTTCTGCGTTTTGAGGAAAGATGTAGTGTCTGCATCCCTTTACAAGTAATTAACCCCTAAAGAGTAGCTCACCAAAAAGATAAATCCTATTGCAAAAAATGCCAAAATTTTTACTTGCCTCTTAGTGCAGACTGCTGGGAAAATCAGTGAGCCAATCACACAAGCAGGAAGTGAAATTTCTGGGGAATTTCTGTACAACCACTGTGTACAGAACACCTCCAGGTTGCCAAATTGCATTGAATTTTACCAGAAATTACAACAGCTGCAGATTGGGAAGGAAATTTCATTTTTAATAACATTAAATTACAATATGGCATGTGTAGCAATTGTATATGCTATTTTTTTTTTTTATTTGCTATAATTCTTTCCCACAAGAGTGGAGTTACCCTTTAAAATGCCCCATGTAATATACAATAGATTTATAAGCTATACACAGTAAAAAGCCAACAATAACTGGGACTTTTAACCTCTTTCCATCCGCCCTATAGCAGAAATACTGCTACAGGGCAACACACACACACACACACACACACACACTTTTGCAGTACCTGATAGGGGCCATTCATGACCTTGGCTGTCAATCACCAGGTCCCGGCCATTGATTGCCGAGTATTACCGACGGGGGACGAGAGAACTGTATGTAAACAATACAGTACTTTCCCCTGACAGCTCCTGCACGCTGATTTGTATGGCTCTGCATAGCAAATCCATACAAAGCAGTGTGCTTACAATGAAGCACACACACAGCCCATAATGTGAAACAGCACACAGTTAACACTTTGATTGCCCCAGATGTTAACCCCTTCCTGCCCAGTGCCATTAGTACAGTGTCAGTGCTTTTTATTTGAACGGATCACTGTATTGTTGTCACTGGGGATGTCAGTAACACCAAGTCAGTTACCCCCAGTGTAAGAATGCCCACCACAGTCCCGCTATAAGTCGCTGATAGCCGCCGTTACTAGCAAGTTAAAAAAAAAAAAATTCCAGTATATACACCGCCATATGTATGTTTGTATGTATGTATGTATGTATGTATGTATGTATGTATGTATATATATCACATAAGCCAATTAATTTACATGTATTATTATTTTTTTCTAAGCAGACATGTAGCAGAATACATTTTGGACGAAATTTATAACGACATCTGTTTTAATTTTTTTACTGGACATGTTTAATAGCAAGTCAAAAATATAGTTTTTTGCTCAAAATGGTCGTTTTTTCCTTTTTTTTTATAGCACAAATAAAAAAGGACGTAAAATTTAATTTGGGTGCAGCGTCAGTTAAAGTAATGCAACACTGTATCGCGGTTCAGAAAGGGGGGTACATCCTCTGGAGGGCAGGTGGTTAAGGTGCCCTCACACATATAAAACATATGAGAGATACCACACTGGGCAACCTTACATTTAGGGTTATACACTATACTCCAATTTTAAGTTGAAACTTACAACAGAAAGAAATAAAGCAAAATTATCATTTATAAATGCAGATGTAAAAACAGACAGAGTAGAGCACAGTCACTTTACCATTGTCTGAATGTGTGGTAAAATGACTGTGACTATTACTATATCAGACTTGTGGGTGCATGTTCACGCATGCAGTGGTGCATTGCCCATTTATTTTCAATGGGCCCTCAATGTATGTTCATGAGTCAAAAAACAAAGATGCCAGTTCACAACACAGCATGTTCCCGTGCAATTCACATGCAATCCACATGCAGTGCAATTTCAGCCCATCAATTTGAACGGGCTCATATCGCACCAGACAAAAACAAAAGTTGTGCATGCACTACTTTAAAAAGAAAGCACAGCAATCTGTACCATGCAATCCGGAGCAGGAAAACACACTGCGTTTGTGTCCTGTGATTAGGGTATCATAAAAGTGGTTCTAATTCTATGCATTAGGGTAAAAAACCTTCTGGGTACAAAAATGACTGGAGCTCCGCTTTTGCTGACAAAAACCTGCAATAAGGTTAGTGTGCTCCCCTATAGCCATTAGTACACAGAATTATTCCCTGCTTGGACAAAATTAACCACACCATTCCATTTTCCTAATTTCCTAATTTTATCTACAGTACTTGATCTGCTACCCAATGGCAAATCAACTCTATAGGTTAAAAATAATACTCCAAAATACCCCATTACTATACTTACGTTAAAACATTAGCAGGCATCATCTGAGACTCTGGAGCAGCTTCTATCATGGACTGCCATGTGTTCACTGAATTGGGCATAACAAACCCAAACTCAAAAGACCATTCTACAGAACAAAGAATACACATTTAAATAAAAGCAATATATATAAATGGCAAATAAAGCAAAAAAGTGGAACTTCCTTTAATGTAAAAATTCACAAAAACCGTTAAATAAGGATTTTTAACTTGCTTGCAAAAATCCTTTTCTTGCAATATAGTACTGGACATAGGTTTCCATTAATCAAGACCATGGGTTGTATGTAGTCAACTTTCGGTGAGCACACTGGAAAACATAGCTGAAAGGACAGCCAATATAATTACATCCTTATCCAAGCAATCCTCAAGTTTATCAGCAAGTGAGAAGTTGATATGCTAGGACAGGAAAGGGGGGGTTGGTCGTGTACTTCACAGCATGAAAGGATTTAATAGGCAATTCAAAAATCCTTGGCTCTTAAATTGCACAAAAAAGAGGTCAGATGCTTCCATTAATCAAGACCATGGGACTTCTCCAGGCAATACATCTGAAGAATGGGCACACACCAAACAATGCCAACAGGTCCAAGATGAGGAGGAGATCAGATTCCCAAACTCAAAGAGGGGCTTGAAGCATCTTACAGCCAAAGCTGATGTTAGTAGAGGCCTAAACATCCACCTGGTAAAACTTAAAACATGTGAACAGAGAACAAGGTGGCGGACTTGCAATTCTGACAATTAGACATTGGGTGCTGAAAAGGCCAAGTGGTACCAACTGAACAAGTGAGAAAACTAAAGATTTGTATCCTTCAAGGTATAAGCATTAAGTGATATCCCATCTAATCCACGTAGAAATAGTGAAATGAGATGCAGGATACCGTTTGTACAAAATAGAATCAGCTTCGGATAGGAGCAGTGGCAGAGAGGTAAAGGAGAACTGCATGTACCACATCTAAGCAGTGTAGAGAAATCTTTTTGGGATGCTTTGGATGCAGATAACGAGATGGCAGGATGATGTCCTGATTAAGGTGGAGGTGAGAACCCATCTTGGGGAGAAAGGAGGGCTGAGGCCTCAAGACCACTTTATCCTTTTGAAGAACAAGGAAGGTTTATATACAAGATAAGGCCATCAACTATCTCGTGGAAGTGACAGTCATGAAAAAAAATAAATAAAAAAACACTTTACAGTCTGCCAAGGAAAGTTTCTGTATAGTCAACAGGACCAGGTAGGGATCCCATAGTGACACTAATGAATGAATATAATGCACTATCTGAACCACTCTCCAAAGAATGGCCAAGGCCAAAACTTAAACCTTCAAGGTCAAGTGCTTATCCAGCCTATGCTGGAGAAAGAACAGGGCACATCCCTAGTTTGGTGCAACCAGGATAATAGGGAAGCCCTTTATCTTGATCCTGTGAAGCAGCCGAGGAAGAAACTGTAACCTGCATCTGATGCCATGGGGTTACCAGTACATCAACTGAGAAGGGCCTTGGGTCCCTGATCCTGGCTATGAACCTGGCCCACCTTGTTGATGAAGTGGGATGCCAACAGATTCACATCTGGCGTACCCCAATAATGACCTGGAACACTAAGGGGTGAATAGACCATTCTCCTTTGTCCAGACACTGAGAAAGTTTGCCTGCTTATTGTCTACTCCAGAAATGTGGACTTTGAACAAGGCTGGAACATGCCTTTCAGCCCAAGCTAGGATTGGGTCAACTACATGAACAGCAGTGTGGCTCCTGAATCTGCCCTGATGATTGATGTAAGCTACAGCTATGGCATTGTCCAACTGAACCCTCGTTGGTCATCCCTGAAACTGCTTGGTCCCCCACATTAAGGATAGGCCAATGGCTCTAAGTTAATGTTGATGAGAAGTCTAGACTCCCTTGACAACAACATCCCTTGGACTGCTTCTGTCCCTAGGAATTCTCTCCAGCCCAACCGTCCATGTTAAAAGGGAGAAGACACTTTCCCTATTCCAGCACAGGGCTGGGCAGCCACCAAGGTCTTGGGAGAGGGGCAAATGAGCCAATCCAGAGACCGAGGGTATTTGTCCAATGCAGTTAGTACATTAAAAGTTGCAGACCCTGGGATAGGACTGGGCAAATATCACTTCCTCAAAAAGGAGGCCACCATAAGGCCCAGCAATCTCATGCAAAATTGGACTAAAGGAAGCTTCTTGAAGCCAAGAGACATAAACATGGAGAGTCAAAAGCCATTACTGGGGAAAAACACTCTAGCCTGTGTCATGTTCAAGACTAGAACCAAGTACTCTAGTAGTGCATTGGATCCAATGCAGACTTCTGGGTATTGAGGATCCACCCAAAGCTCCTAAGTGTCTGCATCTTCTGCTGGACATTGGCATGGGTGTGAGCAGAAAGCGCCTTCAAAAGCAGATCGTCCATATATCTGATCATGTGGATTCTCTGAAAGTGCAACAGTGCTAGGATCTGGGAAATACCTTCATAATGTTGGAGGAGCTGATCCCCACCACAAATTGGAACCTCTAAAGCAAGGGAAATATGAAAAAACATATAAATACACATTCTTGATGTCTATTGATGCTAGAAATTGACCTTGCTGCAGCAATGGAATTACAAACCTGGCTGATTCCATCCAGAAGTTTTGGATCCGCAAGAAGGCGTTGAGAATCTTCAGGTCTAGGATGGGATTGTAAACAGGTTTGAATAGAAACCCTGCAATTGTTACTCAAGGGAACTGGAACAATCACTCCTAAAGAGTGAGTTACTGCAAAGCAGTCTGAAGGTCCTGCAATATTGTCAGGGAAGTGGGGAGGTTTGAGGGCATAAAGCAGACATTGAAATTCAAGCCTGCATCGCTGGGACACTACACCCTGGGCCCAAGGATCCAAAATGGCTAGAGTCCAAGGCCATTCACCATTAGTAGGACTGGGGGTGCCCCTTCATTGTGAGGAGGACTTGATGTCAGACTTTGCTGCCTTCTATGTCCAGAACTTGCAATGAAACGGAGTAGAGGACTCGGCTTTAGAAGCAGAGTTCTAGTAAAGACAAAAAGGAAATTCTTACAAATTCCAGAAGCAGACGATTTTGCCACGGGCAATTTAGCTTTTTTTCTTGATAGGTAAGCGTGTGCTCTTCCTGACTTCCCTAATAAAAAGTGTCTATGGACTTTGCTCTTGGGGGGAGTGTGTAATTTGTCTGGACGCAGCTTTTCTTTGTACATAGCATCCTGTATTACTGAGGGAATTGGAAAGGTTCCTTAGATTTGGGAAGAGATACCATACTGGTGACTGTGACAGAGCCAAATCGGAACACAGGCTTTTGGAGGGGACTAGGGGCTAGCCTTCTACCCACCGATTATGGCCCATGGAGGAGGCCGGGGATTGTCTGCTTCTCCCGGTCAGAACATGGAAAAAAATAACTCAGTTCAGCCTCGGATCCCGTGTAGAGCGCAGAACATTCTCTAATGATGGACAACAACATGATGAACAAGGAGAGCGAGGCTTGGATTAATTCTCCAAATAAAGACAATAAGGCTTCCCTTCTGGAGTGGATGGAATGGTGTAATATTAATTTAGTGGTAAAAAAAAAAAATATATGGTGGCCCTCCTGCAGACTGGGTTTGAGAATCTCCTCCACTTGGGACAGAAATTTTTATCAACAATCTCCCTCAGGAAATCTATGAACAGAAATTAATTCCACACTTTCAGATTGCTGCAACTTTGTATGAGATGTCTTGTGATGACCTTTCTAGTTATTAGATTACACAAGTGAAAGCCAAACACCTAAAAGACAGAATGTGTCATGTACTTTGTGCATCCAGAGCTGTGGGGCTCGTTGCCAGACTGTCTGGAGTGGGCTCCCTGACTAATCAAAACCTGTCTGGGTGCCTGGCTGTTGATTAGCTTACTGTTAATTAGATCACTGTCTACATTAGGTTACAGTTAGCTTCTAGCTGTTCATTAGACATAATGATGATATTTCCATTTAAAGTTTGAATTGTTTAGGATAATGTGACCAAGCTCTCAACTCATTTTGTGTGGTATAAATTCTTTGTGAATTATCATTAAAGTGAATTCCTGTTTGCACCTAAGCTAGTGTCGGCTAGTTCTCAGGTGCAATGCAGAGATATATAATCCCTTGTTTCTGTGTTCCAGTGGCGAGGAAGCAGCTCTCTGACTGAAAAACCTAGGCGGGGTGCCAGGCGGTCCGGCACAGTGACCATAAGTCCAGAAGGTGGAGACAGTTCTAACATCATAAAAGTACGTACTTTGTCCTCCAAAACCTTAATGGTTTCTTTTAGCTTGCGAGAGATCAAAAGCAACTGCCTACCCTCCTGGATGAGTGCTCAGACTCTGAGGAATCACCTTCCACTTGCCACACTGAGCGAGTCAGAAGACTCAGCAGGGGAAACCTGCTCTGACGCGGTCTGTATTGGTGTAGAGACTTTCCTCAGTAGGTCTGCCATAGAGGCAGAATATTCCTCTCTAGTTAACAAAAGGAATGATGGGTATCAAACGAGGTATTGAAGGCTTAGGTCCCTTTCAGACAGGTGCTCCGATTCGGTCAGTTTCTGATCATCCTCTTGTTTAGGCGGAGCGGGTCAGAGGTCTATTTACTCCCAGCTGCCTATACAGCAGAGCAGGGTCTGCCCATGTCCACTGTGCACTGAGTGAACACACTATGCTCCGATCTGCAGGGGATTAGCGCAAAGATTAGCTGCTAATTATGACCAAATCTGCCCCATGTGAAAGGGACCTAAGGTCCAAAGTACTTGAAGCAGAGTTTTCATGGGAACTCTGAATCTCATCATGGTACTATGCACAGTAAGTGCTGGCCCACCCCTCATCCCATATTTGTTGTGCCTAACATCCATCATGAGGGTGAGGTAATCCTGAGGGGTACTCACAACCTGTTGCTGTAGAGTAGATGGGGTGCAGCCATCCTGTGTCTCATGACTGAAGGATGCTGGATAACCCGGTGACAACTGATGCAGAGACCTGGGCCAGAATTTGTAGCAGGGGAACGGTGGAGCTGAAATGTGTCCCATCTGTAAGAAAGCATTTACTCAAGATGTAGCCTGAGGAACCATCTACAAGGGCAGGACTGTGCACACAGAGCAGGTCACTGCAAGTCTGAATGCATTGCAGGGGATGCAGCTAGAACAGCAATGGGCAAACTATGGCCCCTGGGCCGTATACGGCCCGGCGGACCTTTTAATCCAGCCCGCGGAGCGTGGCAAACATCGGCTGTCAGAATGTGTGTAGGCGGGGCAGCGTGAGGAACGTGAGAGGAGCTAGGCTCCTCTCACAGTCCGCCCTGAAGACCGGAACGGCGCGGGAACACGGCGAGAGGAACGGCGCGGGAACACGGCGAGAGGAACGCGCGGAGCAAAGGTAAGTGAATTGACACAGGGGGGACTTGGCTTACTACTTGGGGGGGAATAGTACTGTGGGGGATAAAATAATATGGGGAATGAATTACTATAGGGGGGATGAATATGGGGAATGAATTACTATATGGGGGATAAATTACTATATGGGGGATAAATTACTATATGGGGGATAAATTACTATATGGGGGATGAATTACTATATGGGGGATGAATTACTATATGGGGGATGAATTACTATATGGGGGATTAATTACTATGCTTACTATGGGGGAATATTACTATACTTACTATGGATGACACATACACATCATTCATCTACTCTTGGTCCGGCTCCCGGGTCCAATATATGAACCCATTGCGGCCCTCAAGTCAAAAAGTTTGCCCACCCCTGAGCTAGAAGGTGAAAGAACAGTGTTTAGTCTTCCCAATCTTCCAGGTAGAAATCAGAATTATAAGACAGAAACCTGCTCTTAGTAGAGAGAGAGATCATCCATCACCTTAGAAGTTCAATGGGCTGTCCTAAAAGCTTTATCTGCTGGTGTCCTCACCTGAAGGTGGCAGCATATAATCCATGGTCTTGATTAATGGTACTGTGTCCTGTACTGAATGATGTTTATGTTTGAAATGTATAGAGGCTGATCTGCTCCCCTATTGTTCCAAGAATTGAACTGCGTGCCTGTGGTTTTGCTGTGATTGAACACAGCAGATCACAGGCAAACCGTATAGAGTCAATGGGAGAGGCTCAGTACCATGTGACTGCTGTGATCAATCACAGCATTACAGAATGTAAACACAGCCTACAGCTATGTGTCACTTACTAGCCAGTGACTGGATAGATCCATTTGCTGACCACCAGCCTGCACTAGTGCAACATAGTATGGTTCCAATAATAATAAAATCCACCCCACTTAATGTCATTCACCCCTCTACAGTCCATCCTGTCTCTAGTCGGACCTGTATATTAACCCTCACCTCCTGATCCCTCTGTGTATTACATGTACATTTAATGTACCTAGTGGATCATTACCAAGCTCCATGTTTTAACCTCCACAGTACTGACATGTTTCTTCATTTCCAAAAAATTGTAGAAAAAATAAATAAATATGACCACCCTGAAGTGTCTACTTTCCAAAAAGAGTTAATATCAAGGGTTTTAATATTGTCATGGCATTTTTATTTGCTGCTGTATATCAGAAAGGAAAATAAACTGTTCCTTTTTTCAAATGTTTTGTTTTTTTTTTCATATCCATGTGTAAAATGTGAGCCCTTGCTGACTTTCTTCATAAAGATAAACATTTTTAAGAACAGCATGAACTTCACTTCGTGCAGTCCTACCTTCTAAACATTGTCCTTTAAAGTAAACTTTCTGTTCTAGTCTGAAATTCTCCATCTCTTCTTCAGATGCAAAATTTATCTCTCTGGACACAGATTTACACTTCAAGATTTTCTTTGGAACACGAGCTGAAAAAAAAAAAAAAAAAATTTGGAGGTGCATCAATAAATGCTAAAACACCGGAGAATCTCAAAAGTAAGTCTGCAGGCAGTGTAAAATTCAGTTTAGAATACATTTGTAAAATTGGTAAGATGGATGAGCCAGGCCTACATGCACAACACATACGGCCTTATGCACACTGGACGTTTAGCCCAGATGCATGGGGCTCCAACATTAAGTCACAGGCAGAGGGTAAAGGTATGAGGTCCAGCACCACTGCTGGCAACCTGTTAAGCTCAAGGGTGCACAATACATCCACTTGGGGCAGCACGCATCCAGGGTTTTCAAGCATTCCTCCTTGGATGCATACTACCCTAAACAGAAGTACTGCAGGGTTATCTGTCACATATTATCTGGCTACAGCAGCTTTCAGCCTCTGAGAATTTGACAGGCTGCTAAACACCAAAGCTCCATGTACCGAGACTAAACACCCAGTGGTGCATGGGACCTAAGAAAAAAAAGTGTTACTTTAAAACAAATTAATACATGAGGATTTGATGGAGAGAGAAAAAAAAAAACAAAAAAACACAAGACTATTTTCCTCCCAATTCTTTTTCATAGTTTTCTAATGGCACTTAGAGACCCTGTCACCAGACCATTAATTTCAGCAAAAGTCTTCCCATAAGATTATATGCACATATAAACCCTGAAAAATGCAGTGTTAGCTATTTTGCCTAAATAGCACAGGGTTAATTAAAAAGGGTTGCAGGGTTAATTAAAAGGAATGGTGTCATTAAAATAAATGTCTAAAACCCATTCACACCAGGTTCACCGGGTCTGCGCTAGGTAGCCTCGCCCAGCATAGTTCCAGGGCAATATTTAATAATGTACCAGTTGACATCACAGCATGAATTTGTCAGTGAAAAAAAAAAAAAATGCATATGGTTTCAGTCAATGTATGCCAGCAATTGTGTGATCATCTCAGCTGTCTGGTGTGAACGAGCCCTTAATATTCATCCCCCTGCACGTGTTGCCATTTGCAAAATATAGAGCTTACGATTCCAGAAGTGTCATATTTAGTCCCCTGTTGCATTCGGTGATTCAGTGGCCAGTGGATCAATCCACTGAAAAAAAGAGGACAAAGGAAATTTGCAACAAATACACCGTAAGGGGCAGCACAGAAGTTCCCTACTGAGCACATGGTTTGATCCCAGTAGTTGGGGGGGCAGGGGTCTTGGTCGTTACTAAAACATATTATTTATCTTTGCTACTTGAAATTAATTGTACTTTGGCTTCTAGCCAAGAGAAAGGAACTGTATAACTGCAGTAATAAGTGGAGAGAGCTCAGGCAGCCGTCTTACAATGTATTGTGTAAACTACTAATCCCATAAACTACCATGTAATAGATATGAAAAAGGCAGACATGTTTGAAGTTCAGCCTGTGTGACAACCGTGCCTGCCTCCAGGGATACAGTGGAAAAGCAAGTTTAGAGACACAAAAGGTACAGGATGTGCGTTATTTGAGGGATTTCCAGGTGAAAATAAATGGGGAAAAGTCTTAAAAAAAAAAAAAAAAAAAAAAAAAGGAAAGGAAGGGAAGAAAACAAATGCAGCCACAGAATTTAAAGTGGTTGCAAAGGCAGAATGGTTTTTTCCTTACTACAGGCAAAAAACCTTCTGCATGCAGCTTCCCCCACAGCTTCCCTAAATACTGAGGCTGACATCGATCCAGCGATATGCACGAGAGCCGAAGCTCTCTCGACTCTCTCACTCTACATCAGCAGTAACCATTGACTCCCGCTGCTGTCAGAGCCAGTGACGAGGGACACAGACTCGGGAGTGAGCAAGCAAGCGCGGATGCCCCCATAACAAGCGGTTTGCTATGGGGGCACTCAGCAGGGGGGCAGGAGCGCCAGCAAGGGACCAGAGAAGAGGAGGATCGTGGCTGGCCTGTGCAAAACCATTGCTGAGAACAGGTAAGTACAACAGGTTTGTTTTATTAAAACAATAAAAAACTAACCTTTATTATTCGTTTAAGGGCTAGTAAGCTGCATTATATCAGTTTTTGGTTTTAGATACAGTTAAACCATCCAAGTACAGCTTTTACTGAGCGCTACAAAGGTTCAAGGTACGAAAACCTATATCTCCCAGGCAATCAAAAAAAATTAGAACAAACTGAACCTTTCCTTGCTTTTGAATGATTGTTTTATATGATCTTTTGTTTGAAAACAATCAAATCTATTATCATTCATTCACTTTTTGTTACATGTATGGACCGTATAAAAAGAGGATGTAGTGACCATGTGTATGGGAACCCTGTCAAGGCAAGACAGGCATTTGTTACTTCAGCTACCTCTTGTTATTGCCACAATGGAAAAAGTCCTTCCTCCTGGTGCACTCATAAGCTCTGGGGAACCCTTAGCTTCATAGAATAGTTAGGGGGTTTTTTTGTACAAGGTGGGAACCAAGCAGATAAGAAGTCCCCATTATTCTTCCCTCAATTTTTGTTTTATTAGTTTTGGATAGTGTAGGGTATGGTTAAGGCTTCTGTCAGATATTTCTCATGTCAAGGAGATTTTTCTTCACCTCCTGTCCCAGAGACACAGAGCAAAGTAAAAAGAGATGTCTCCAAAGTGACAGGATAAGTCTCTTCTCAAATTGGACAGACACAGATTGAAAGTCATTTTTTTACCACCTAAATTTCAATCAGTAGATGGGCATCCCTGCTTAGCAGAAGTCGAAACAGTCGCAGAAGTAGGACCAATCTTCAAATAATCAGGTCCCAGGAAGGACTCTGGATATACTCTATCCCCAACAGGAGGTACCTTCAACAGGAATCCAGCATATCCAGCCTGAGGGTAATCATGGCATGCACTAAGCCCTCCAGTGATGACTCCTGCCTACCATGCAGGATATTAGGAGCACCCAGATGCACAAACCTTCCATGTGGAGACCATCGGTTGAGAAGAGGCAGATGTCAATGCCTTGATTCCAAGGAAGCCACTACAGTTGAGAATAGAACTCTGTGTCATCAAGAAAAGGGACAAGGCCACTCGAACTGTCCGATGAAGGATTGCCAAACTTTCTGGTGGGTGAAGGTCCTGCAACACCTAGGTGATGTCAATCGGAGTCCAACTCAGGAAACTGACTCCCCATGGAGATTCTCTGATGAGAAGGGGACTCTCTGTTTTAGGGAACCAGACTAAAACCCTAGGTATAGGGAGACCCCAGCAAGTGAGGTCCCCTCAGGACAGGGGACACAGACCACCCTATTCACCTGAAGGGACTGATGAAGGAAGCCAGAGACTTCCTAGTCCATAATGACCATCTCACCCTAAGCTCAGGCCCCTCACCTAAGAAAGGAAGGTTGAAAAGGACAGAAAGCCAACGACAGAACAGAAGACCATGTTAAAATGGAACTTCACCCAAAAGGAGAAGTTCTGCTCGTTTGCCTCCTCCCTCTCCACTGACACATCTGGCACTTTTTTTTTTTGGGGGGGGGGGGGGGGGGGGGGGGGAGTAGGTACCGGGTTTTAACAGATACCTGCTCCCACTTCCAGGTAAGATCGCAGCGGCGATCTTTCGGCCCCTCCACTTTTCCCCCCGCAGCCTTCTGGGAAACACACTGGTCCCAGAAGACTGCAGGACCAGTCGCAGCGCAGTGCAGCTGGCGCATACAAAGTAGGAAATCGGCTGTGAAGCCAGAATGCTTCATTGCTGGTTTCTCCTACCAAAGATGCCAGTTCCTGCACCCAAAGCTGACTGAAGAATCGGCTTGGGTGAGGACGTCAGTGGAGCCCTGGACAGGTAAGTGTCCTTATATTAAAGGTCAGTAGCTACAATATTTAAAGCTACTGACTTAATTTTTTTTTTTTGGGAGTGGGGGGAAAATGGAGCTTTACTTTAAAAGGCTGTCACCCTTAATGACCTACGGACCCCTAACAGTTTAGGACAAACATCCTCATACGTCGATGGCCAATGGTTACCAACAATAGGCATCTGCTAGTGATTATCCAGTTGATGCTTGTGTTAGGCTTTTCAGAAGGGTTCTAACTACAAGGGTCCAAAAAGCTGACCCTCTTCAGGGAAGGTGGTTCAAGTGTCCTGACTTTGAGCCCGATGCGCTGAGTGGTTTCTGAAGGCCTATGAGTATCTACTGCCAAAGTAGATGAGGGAGAGGGGTGGTATTTCTCCGATGTCCCAACAGACCTCTTGTGTTGAGACAGATTTATATAGGAGGAAACAACCCCCCCCTAGATGGGACTCAACAATCTAGGCGGGTTGTTTTCTCCTATATAAATCTGCATTTTAAGGATGTTGGCATCTATTAGATATACCTCAGGATCACTTTTCTTATATACTTGTGTTGAGATAGGAGCACACTCAGGCCACTCCTGCTTATCAGAGTGTAAAGAGCAGGCCAAAAGACGATGCCCCTCAAGAGGTTAACAAGGTCAGATACTACTTGGATATAGTATCACACCCCTGACACTTAGCTAAAGTGCTCTACACATCTGTACGGCATCAGCTTTTGTGCCATCTTTTGTATTTTGCATGGGACTATAACAGCTAAAAGCACAAAACGCCAAACATTTTCTCCAACCACACTATAAAACAGGGACCCACCTCTGCAGTAGAGGGATTCCTCTTGGTGGAATCTACACATTCTGACATAGTTTGACAGATTAAGGGTACTGCCAAACACAGTGGACCAGTTGGGCTAATTAAGAGTGGACTCTGCCTGTCAGTGGAATCCTGAAAGGTGAGCACACTTTCAAACAGTTTAGTGGTATTTCTGTTAGGGTGAGCACAGACCACCGATTTACAAATACCCTCTCAAAGGGGAAATTCCTGACACTCTCAGGTGGGGCACAGGAACCTTCAGTGTTTTTTTTTCCCGCCAGAGAAATTACTTAAATCGCAGGTCTAGTGGAAAGGTCTTTGCAGTTGTAAGAGTTCTGAAAGATCCGAGGCTTGAAAAAGTAGGCTGATCCTCCAGATGCAGGGTAATATGCATTGCATCAATAAGGTGTGAAGTAAATCCCTGTAAATTTGAGTCAATTCCAGTGCCAATGCCTCAAAACAAAACAAACAGTCTCTTCAGAGACAGACTGTTGAGACTTTGAATCAGAGATGGAAACAGGGTCGGCAGGCCCAGTTTGATTTAATGGCTGAGAATTGTCAGAAAAACTCTGCAAGGAATGGCACCAGAGCACACTTAGAGCCTCTGTGACCACAATGCCCAAGTAGCAGAGAACAAACAGCTAGAAGCTTTGAGTGTGAATTGAAGTCCTTGTGGAAACAAGAGAGGTTGAGAAAGATGCCTAGGATAACGACTCTTCAACATTAAGGAACCAAGGTTCCAGATTGCAGGCAGCTGTTCTTTCTGCATGCACTGGGTAAACATCCCAAGAATCACTAAGGACTATAGGCTGAGGTTACTCATGGTAGTGGGACTGTCCTCTGTGTGTCTTAGAGAAGACATGTATCCGTAAAGCAGTAATGCAACTAGGCTTAATGTGGTGGGTCAAGGCCTCAGGTATTTACAAACTCAGGGAACTGGTGTCAATAATGAAAGAGGTGACCATTTCAATGTAGGCAGGCAGTGGTAGCAGAGCAGGGATCCAAGTAGTTCTTTAGGAGCAGGAGCAGCAGCAGCAGCAAAATGCTGCTCCCCCCAGGCTAAATGGTAGGTAAGCTGGTGCAAAGCCATGCACACAGCACTTCACCATGCGGATGACATCAGTCCCTCAGCCCTAAAGATTAATGCAGCAAAACCAGCAGTGGGTGGAAGATTTGAAAATGCGCTCAGCAGTGCAAACTGTGGGGTAGCTCCCAGTTCTTCAGCCTAACCACCCTTACTCACACCTGGGGCTATGCCACAACTCTGGACTTGAAAATTGCTCAAGGGCCAACACAATGCACTTAGGTCTGAAATGCACCACCCAGTGTCCAGGCCAGTTCTACACGTCCAGTCCAGCAAGGTCAGAGAGGTGGAGGAAATGCCAGTGCATATACATTATATTGCCAAAAGTATTGGAACGACTGCCTTCACACGCACATGAAATTTAATGGTATCCCAGTCTTAGTCCATAGGGTTCAATATTGAGTTGGCCCATCCTTTGCAGCTAGAACAGCTTCAACTCTTCTGGGAAGGCTGTCCACAAGGTTTAGGAGTGTATCTATGGGAATGTTTGACCATTCTTTCAGAGACGCATTTTTGAGGTCAGGCACTGATGTCAGACAAGAAGGCCTGGCCTGCAGTCTCCGCTCTACTTCATCCCAAAAGGTGTTTTATCAGGTTGAGGTCAGGACTGTGTTCCACCAGTCAAGTTCCTCCAACCCAAACTCACTCATCCATGTCTTTATGTACCTTGCTTTGCGCACTGTGCTCAGTCACGTTGGAACAGGAAGGGGCCATCCCCAAACTGTTCCCACAAATTTAGGAGCATGAAATTATCCAAAATGTCTTGGAATGCTGACGCCTTAAGAGTTTCCTTCACTGGAACTAAGGATCCAAGCCCATGAAAAAGAAAAAAAAAACCCTCCACCAAACTTGACACAATGCAGTCAGGCAAGTACCATTCTCCTGGCAACCATCAAACACAGAAACATCCATCAGATTGCCAGACAGAGAAGTATGATTTGTCACTCCAGAGAACACGTCTCCACTGCTCTAGACTCTAGTGGCGGCGTGCTTTATACCACTGCATCTGACATTTTACATTGCACCTGGTGATGTAAGGCTTGGATGCAGATGCTCGGCCATGGAAACCCATTTCATGAAGCTCGCTATGCACTGTTGTCGTGCTAATCTGAAGGCCACATGAAGTTTGGAGGTCTTTAGCTCTTGGCTGTGCAGACAGTTGGTGACTTCTGCGTGTTATGCGCTTCACCATGCACTGACCCTGCTCTGTCATTTTATGTGTCCTACCACTTCTTGGCTGAATTGTTGTTGTTCCCAGCCGCTTCCACTTTGTTATAATACCACTAATAGTTGACTGTGGAATATTTAGTAGCAAGGAAATTTCACAGAAGCAATCTGCATGCCTAGGTGCTTGATTTTATACACCTGTGGCCATGGAGGTGATTGGAACACCTGAATCCAATGATTTGGAGGGGTGTCCCAATACTTTTGGCAATATAGTGTAGACACTATAAAGAGACCAGCTTAAGCAGTGTTGGAACATGATGCTCTCTCCAAGGCAGAATCTGCCCGGCTTCTCTTTGAGCAGCAAAGACCAGAGCTGGAATGGTGAGCCACCAAGCCAGACGCAATTTAGCCCTGGGGCACAGGCAAAATGATGCCTCTTAAAAATGTACTAACTAATCCCATGAAACCAGCCTATGGTACTGTCTGAGAGAAGGTTACCCACAAGCCTAGAACACCCGTGCAAAAGCGAAAAGATGGGAGGTTTGTGGACTGTAGAGTCTGAATATGGAAGTCCAGCATTTGTTTTGCTTTTGAGAAGGAAAAAAATAAATACATTCAGGACTAAGCAATATCTAGGAACAGCTCAAAATACCCCTCTCATTCCAAGTGAACTGGCATCAGCAAAGGCCTCCTAAGGTTCAGGATCCAACCAAACCTAGAAAGTCTGAACAGTCCCTGGACCGTGGCCAACAGGCTCGGAACCAACATCCTCTCAGCAAAAAAGGTCATCCAGATATCTCACTAAGGGAATACCGCGTGAATAGCAGAGCATGCACTGGGGCTAGCACCTTGGAGAATACTCTGTGTGCAGTGGACAGACCAAAGGGAATGGCAACATCTGGCCTCCTGCAAGTTAAACTACAGGGAAGGAAGATGCCACGACCCCAAGATGACAAACACAAGTCTAAAACATGCCCAACTCCAAACTACAAATCAGAAGGAGAAAAAAAAAAAAGCAAAAAAAAAAAAAAAGCTGTGCTGTTCCTGAATTGTAGAAAACACAATCTAGACTGGGACGGGGGAGGCAACATTAAAGAGGTGGAGATCTACTTGAACAACATGGGAGAAGTCAAAGATCACCAGGCAGTGTCACCTCCTCACCTGATTTAAACCTCTACTTGCCGTACTACCGTGTCACAATCATGTGCTTTGCACCACAATTATGGGTTCAAATCAGGTGTTGAGGAGGCAGCATATTGCCTCCTCACCACCTGTCAAACACACTCAGATCGCTTTGCAAAGGAGCAGTAGTGTCTGCTGCACATGTGAATAAGCACTTTGTTGCATCCAGCAGCAGCACTCTTAGGGCTCGTTCACATGTAAAGTTGGGGCATGGTAAAACCTTGTGTTGGAGTCATGGTTTACCGCCTCCAATCCCTATCCCCTTTAGCTGCTGAGGCAGTAGCCAAAAGGTGTACACATGCCGCAGCAGGAATTACACCCCATGTTGTTTTTGGTGGGTGCTTCCGCCTGTCAGTCAAGACCCATTTAAGTAAATGGGGCCACTCTGAAAGTGCCCCGCAACTGCTTCTACAGGGTCCAGGGGGTTAAAGCAGGTGGTGAGAAAGCAACACACAGCTGCCTGTTTAACCCGATTTGCTGTATTGCACACTGTTGCAGGGCACTTGCAGAGTGGTCTCATTCACATGAATGGGTCATGCATGGCAGGTGCTACACCCAAAACCATAACAGAGTAGGAGCAAGCACTACAGAGGAGACCTCAACTTATGTGGCTCTTGCTCCCTACTACAGCTCCAACTTTACAAGCAGTCCCTCTGCATTGCACTCTGTTTGGTGCCCTGGTGATCTACTAGTCACCTGACCGAGATCTACTGGTAGATCATGATCTACTGGTTGCTGACCCCCAGATCTAGACTGAGGGACAAGGTGGGTGGGAGGGGTTTTCAACTATTCTGCTTGTTTTCTGTTGAGTGGGAAACCCTCCATCTACTAGGACTGGGAAATACTGATGAGTAACAAATGTTTATTAGTTAAAAAAGAAAAAGGCAATTTACCAAGCAAGCTTTAACGGCCGCTTACCCACTGCCTACACCATTTGCAGTAACAAGCAGTGAATACCTGTTTATCCATTTCCTAGCAGTCAGGTAATTGCACAGCTCCAGGTCCCAGGCAGCTTCTGCAGATGGAGGAAGGAAACTTAGACAATGCTCAAAGTCTAAGTACCAGTGGGGTGACATCACTTAAAACTCCTCACCGTTGACTCTCAAAGCAGCCCAAGTCACAGAACTGTGCAGTCATGTGATTTATAGGGCCACATTTAAAGCTTACATAGAAGATAGCACGTTTACTTCTTTAACCACTTGCCGCCCAGCCACTGTAGAAATACGATGGCAGGGTGGCACGGCTGGGCAAAACCACATTTTAAAACGTGTTTTTAAAACAGGTAGGGGGCGCGCGCGATGCGCGCCGCCGCCCTACCTGTCCCGCCGAACACAGCCGCGGATGTCAGTCGCCGGGTCACAGCCGGTCGTTACCGGCTATGTCCCGGCGATTAGCGGCAATCAGTGACAAAGAGCACAGCTGCAGTAGCTGTGCTTTCTGTCAGTTCCCTGACAGCTCCTGACAGCTCCGGACACGCTGATCGGGACAGAAGAGTTTATCTGTCCCGATCAGTGGTGTTCCCTGCAGTACACACCCCCGCCCCCTAGTAACACTCCCCTCACACAGTTAACCCTTTCACTGAATAATAAAGTTAACCCCTTCCTCCCCAGTGCCATTAGTACAGCGTCAGTTTTTTTTTTTTTTTGCATTGATCACTGTATTGGTGTCACTGGGGATGTCAGTGACCCCAAGTCAGTTCCCCCCCAGTGTCAGAATTTCCACCGCAGTCCCGCCGTAAGTCGCTGATCGCCGCCATAAGTCGCTGATCGCCCCCATTATTAGTATAAAAAAAAAAAAAAAAAAAAAATCCCAGTATCTTTCCCGCCATTTTTAAATGCTATAACTTTCACGTAAACCAATTAATTTACACGTATTGGGTTTTTTGTAGCAAAGACATGTCCCAGAATGCATTTTGGCAGAAATTTATGACTAAATTTGATTTTTAATTTTTTTTTTACTGGACATGTTTTATAGCAAAAAGTCCAAAATATTGTTTTTTTTCCTCAAAATTGTCAGTCTTTTTTTTTTTTTTATAGCGCAAAAAATAAAAAAATAAATAAATAATAATAAAAAAAACAAAAACAAAAAAACCGCACAGGCAATCAAATACCACCGAACGAAAACTCAATTTGGGGGAAAAAAAAAGGATGTAAATTTCATGTATGTACCGTATTGCATGACCGCGCAATTGTCCGTTAAACTAGCGCAGTACTGTATAGCAAAAAAAAATGGCGTAAATTGCAGTATCTATACCATAGTTTGTAGACGCTAGAACGTTCACACAAAGCAATCAATATACACTTATTGGGATTTTTTTTTTTTTTACCAAAAACATGGAGCAGAATACATTTTGACCTAAATGTATAACTAACTTTGAGTTTACTATATATTTTTTATAGCTGAAAGTAAAAAATATCGTTTTTCTTCAAAATTTTTGGTCTTTTTTTGTTTATAGCGTGAAAAATAAAAAGCGCACAGGTGATCAAATACCACCGAAAGAAAGCTCTATTTGTGTGAAAAAAGGACGTAAATTTCGTTTGGAAGCAGCGTTGCATGACCGCGCAATTATCAGTTGAATTAGTGCAGCGCCGAGTAGCAAAGAGAGGCCTGGTCATTAAGGGAGGTGAATCCTCAGGAGGGCAAGTGGTTAAATGCTCATTTAATATGGAAAATAGCAACTCTGCACTGGTGATATTTTTGTTTAAAGCAGAAACCCCCCCCCCCCCCCCCCATGTCCCAGGAGGCTGCAGGGGGCATTTAAAGGACAGCTAGGAGGTGGAACTTCTGCATCACTGGGGCCGGACTACCTGGACCCAGTAGATGCAGCTAGCTGAAGAGGACCAGACACAGACAGCTGAACATCAGATTGCTGCAGGACAATGCTGTATTCGTTGGGCAGGTCAGTGTGTAGGAAAATGGGAATGGGGAGCAGGAAAGGCAGGGGAGAATGAGTTCATCATTAAAAACTGAACATTCCGATGAGATAAAATATAATCTGTTTGGAAAATACTGCATGTTAGTAACACTTATTTTAAGACAATTTATACTGCATCAACACAAAAAAAAACTGAATATTTTCCAATGGAAAGAAATAAAAACAAATTTATAGATTTAATGATCTTGCTCCCCCCGAGACAAAGTTAGGATAAGTCTGAAATCTGAGGTACAGTACCTTCATGTTCAACACCTGGAAAAGAAAGGTCTTCTGCTCCTTGCCACATGGTTTTCCCTGTTTCACCATCTCGAAGAATCATTGAATTTCTATTAGATTAAGGAAGACAACCAACCACCTCTTTTCTGTATTAAGGCTTATTCAGATGACAGATAAGTGCATTCCTCTGTGCAGAGCCACTGATAAATACGTGTGCACCTGTCTCATTGCTGCGTATAGGCAGCCCATAGAAGCGGATGCACACACAGCGCCAGCACAGACACAATCACGTTAAAGTTTGACATAAAACAGGAGCAGGTGCAGATCCAAAACGCAGATCCGTGCACCCACTCCTGTCCGCATTTCAAACTTTCACATGAGATTGTGTCTGTCGGCATTGTGTGTACATCCACTTCTATGGGCTGACTGTATGCAGTTTCGAGGCAGAAGCACACGCATACACCAATGGATCTGCACAGAGGATGGAGCTAACCTGCCATCTGAATGAGCCCAGATAAACATTACATGTTTACACGTTAATATGCATAAAATCTGCAGATATTTTCATTTGCAGCTGTAGCTATGTGTAGGCCTCCAGTGATTTGTATAGTTCTATGTTTAAATGCATACAAAACTTTATGTTGTATGCATCAAAGGGTGGCATTTTAGATGCCCATGTAACTGAGCCCTTACATGTACATACAGGACTTCAGCCACAATTCAAAGTTTTTGGATGGACTGTCTAATGTAAAAAAATATATGTGCATGTAACATTTCAAGCAGAACACCAAACTTCAAACTACGTCCATCATACTTCATAAATTCCTTTTATAAACAGTTCATTTAGGTAACTTTAACATTAACATTTCAAAAGGGAGAAGGGTGCGAACCATCCAAAAGATTAATGATCGTGATCACTGCATGAGATTAAAAAAATTTTACTGATGAACACACACACACACAGGAACACACACACACACAGGAACACACACACAGGAACACACACACAGGAACACACACACACACACAGGAACACACACACACACACAGGAACACACACACACACACACAGAAAACCTTTCCTTTCAGGATCAACATTTTCTATGGGACACTGCACTAGAAAATACTCCCACAAACGTTAGCCATTGATTGCAAACAAGATTTGTTAATTTGCACACACACACACACAAAAAAGAAAGCATTTTTCCTAACAAATTCATTCAAGACCATGTTGCAAAAATGAATACTCCCCAATAAAAGTCTTAGGAGCAAAGCTAAATTTTAGACAACAAAATCCTAATTAACAAGAATTCAACTACAGGCGAGTCTAATTATTCATTACATAGGTGTCCAGCAGACAGTTGATTATAAAAGGGAGTTACTTAAAGAAAAGAAAACCCCTCCCATTCTATGCTGTGAGCAATGGCACCACATGGAAGAGAAATGTCACAAGGCCTGAGAAAGAAAGAAAATAATATCTTTATACAAGAAAGGTGAAGGCTACAAGAAGATCAGCAAAGCTTTACTTATCAGTCAGAATACAAAAATGATTCAAAAATTTAACAAAGATGGAACTACAACCATCTCACAGAGACATCCAAGCTGTCCACGGAAGTTAAAGCGTTGACAGGAGTCCCTTTCACTGACACCCCATCGTTGGTGTCAGTGGAAGGGAATAGGCCTCGTATCCGTGGACAGAAGTGCCCCAAGGGCCAGATGAAGGCAAGCAAAAGGGCCACATCTAGCTTCTTGCAGGCTGCAGTTTGCAGACCACTACTCAAGAGGCTAAAAAAAAAAAAAACAAACAGTCAGAGGCACCTACTACTATGCATAGATAAAAAAAATATAAATGTTGCTTGTTAGATTACTTGTCCCTTTACTCAGAAGGTTCTAAAAAAAATACAGTAACAAGTCTATACAAGTCAAAGTGGTAGAAAAAAAAAAAAAACGTACATTTATGATGTATCTACAGATAAACCTATAATAAGGTCTACCTGTAGGTACTGTAAATATCTAAATATTTATTTGTGCAGCTGCTGGTGACATCAGCAGCGCATGTGCGCTGAAGGAACGGCATACCTTCAGAGCCCTGTGCTGTAAACAGTGATACCAGCACACATGCGCAGGAGTGACGTCATCGTGGCTCGGCCAAAGGACTGAAGCCCGCCAACCTGGAAGGAAGACCAGGTGAAGATGGAAGCCCTTTTATTGGTGACAGCACACCACTGGAAGGTTTGATTTTAAGGTAAGTTTCACATAGTGTGCCTTTATGCGTTACATACTAGCACATTATAACTTTGCTTTTCAGAGGAATTTTTTTTTAAGCTTCAAGTTTACTACCACTTTAATGTGGACCCCCACCCCTTAATAAACCAGACAATACTAAGGAAATCTTTATAGGAAAACCAAAAAGAAGACTAGTTATTTGCTTTTTTCTTGTTTTGTCCGTCTCAATGGTCTGTCCCCCTCGGGGGGGGGTGGGAGCATTAACTGTTACTGTACAGTTCTTGAGAAGCTACAAATACTTGCATAACTTGCTCTATATTTCAATGTGAGTTGCTACTATGAACAGGTTTCCTATGGTTTACATGTGTCAAATACAAGGCCCACAGTGTCAAACTGTATTGGAGACTGCTCAGACAGAACACCATGGCAAAACCATGTTCTGTCTGAGCAGTCTCTAATAAAGTTTCTTGTGAATGATGCCAGCAGTGAGCAACACTCATTTTCAGTTATTTCTAATGTCAGTAATAATTGAATACAGAGGCAATTATCTAATATGATAAAAAGGACATTTATAAAGCCTTACAAATACAACCGGCCCTTTGAGTGCAACTGTAATGCTGCTGCAGCCCGTGATGAATTAAGAGTTTGACACCCTTGCTTTGCATACACATTTGTAAATAAATGCAGACCCCACTCATGTATTCTTAGTCAGAAATATTCACTGTTTGGAGCAGAATGCAGGCCTTAACAGCATGACTGAGGCGTTATCTCTTAATGGGATTAAACAGCTTAACTTCTGTTCATCCCCACTAGGAGCAGAGGGTCACTATAATTAGAATCCCCAGACACTGTTGTGGTGGTACAGCAGGTACAAGGAAATAAGTAGTTAACTATAATTATTATAGCAAGCAAATCTTTTCTTAATTCACGTAAAAGACAACAAATGAAGCTTTCTTCATATCAAAAGCACAGGCAACCTGCTCAAAATGTGTTCACACTTTCGCGCAGCAGGAACAACCATTCCCACTCGTGATTTTGTTTGAGTGACTGGCACGTAATTTTGCGTATCGCATAGGGCAGTGGTCGGCAAGCTGCGGCTCACGAGCCACATGCGGCTCTTTACACGATTTAATGCGGCTCTTGTGTGCCGGGCGCCCGCTCCCCTCCCTCCTCTCGGGCGGCAGCGTGATCCAAAAAAAAAAAAAAAAAAAAAAAAAAAAAAAAAACAGCCAGGGCAGCGCGCTCAAATGCAATGATTGGCCAGTCTCGCTGCCACTCACATCCTGATAGCCAGTGATTGGCTGTCAGGATGTGTGTAGGCGGGGCAGCGTGACGAACATGAGAGGAGCTAGGCTCCTCTCACAGTCCGCCCTGAAGACCGGAACGGCGCGGGAACACGGCGAGAGGAACGCGCGGAGCAAAGGTGAGTGAATTGACACAGGGGGGACTTGGCTTACTACTTGGGGGGGAATAGTACTGTGGGGGATGAAATACTATATGAGGGATGAATTAATATGGGGGATGAATTAATATGGGGAATGAATTACTATAGGGGGGATGAATTACTATAGAGGGGATGAATTACTATAGGGGGGATGAATTACTATAAAAACTTATTGAAACTAAAAACAGTGTACCATCCTATGTATTTTCAGTTTTAAAAATGTGGCTCTCAAAATAAATTTCAATCGTGGTTTTGGCGAGATTTGGCTCAGTTGAAAAAAAAGGTTGCCCACCACTGGCATAGGGCAAGCCTATTCACTTGAATGGGCTGTCCTACGTGCATTCATTGCCTGAAAATAAGCTCCTGCTCCTTGTTTGGCAACAAGGATCTTCAAAATTTTTAAAAAGGTGTGGTTTGCCATATGACACATGCAGGAAAACTGCATTGTGTTTGGAGTGCCATTATGGGATAATCATGGGCAGAATTGATGTGATTCCAAATTGCAAAATGTGAATGGAGCGTGTACGATATCAGAAATTGGTTGATATTGTATATTGGGGTAATTTAAATAATACAAACTTCCAAAAAAAGTACAGCAAAAGGCCCTTGTATGACAGTCTAAATAAGTATTGTAGCAGAATGCCTATTTACTCACCATGCTCAGATGCCGGCACGGCCCCTTTATCTCCATTTCCCACAACTCTCTGGGTTCTTGGACATGCTCAGGGACAATAAGGGGTTTATTTACTAAAGCTGGAGAGTCCAAAATCAGACTCCCTTCTGCATACAAACCAATCAGCTTCCAGATTTCATTGCCAAAGCTTCATTGAACAAGCTGAGGTTAGAAGCGGATTGGTTTCTATGCAGAAGGGAGTCTGATTTTGGACTCTCCAACTTTAGTAAATAAACCCCTAAGTGTCTTTTTAAACAGACAATTAGGCCAGCAACTCCAACATCCATAAAACATCTTTATTTCTTGCACAGAAGTAAAATGCTTAACTCTTTCCAAACCGCTGGTATGCACTGAAGTGTTGACACATTCTTCTCATTGGTATAGGTAGCTCCATTTTAGTGTTCAGCAATTTTAGTTTGAAGTGGTCTAGAGGTGCACCTCCCATACTAGAGTGCACACAAAACACATTCAACAACATATACCACAATTTTAGTACTGCAATTAATGTAATCACGTAATGTGAATTCCCTGCCATTAGATCAAGAGACAATGGTTTTGTGGTTTTTGCTGTGGCTATTACAGTAAACACAAGTTCAAACAACAGCAAAAAGAACCATTTGTTCCCAACCAGGATTTATAAATTGGTAGAGGACTGAAAAAGACTTGGGGATAACAGGCTACCAAGAGTAGCCTGTTATACCCAATAAGTGTCTCTGCCTCCCTCAGCGGCTATGAGAGTTCACACCTGATGAGGCAGAAGTAACGGGACAAGTGATCTGCAGTCAGGATAGTGGCCTACCACTGTGCGAACATGCATATGGCTAGCCAAGCAGGATCTTAATAGTATGCATCTTCCCTAAAAGACCAAGCTACTATGTGGAGTCCCTCCCCAATTGCCAGAAGAGTACTCCACTTTCAGTGGGATGGAACTTTATCCTTGGGTCTTAAAACCCTGTTCACCCATGTTACCAAAGCTACCTTGGTCTTCACTGTTAAGGACCCTGTGTACAGGCATAATTGAGTCACAGAGAGATTTCTGTGACCATATTTATGCAGCTTTGATTATTCTGCAGTGTATTGTTTTTTGCATCCTGAACCCATTTTGCATGGATTCTGACTCTGTACCTGTTTAGTATACTGCAAGTTACAGTTACTCTCTGGGTAATCTGCCCCGATAGACATTCTGTTAAACTTGGCATCTATGAATAGGATTTGCCATATCAGATAAGGACAATGGTAGCAGCATGACAATGGTGTATGGCAATAATAATCCAGAAGGAAACAAGCAATTACTGCCCCTAGAATAGTCACCACATTTATTCCTAGCAGGATTCCTGCTGCAACACCTTAGAGGGGGAAGCAAGAACTTTAATTCTGAACCTCCCAGCAGAAAAATATTCTCGACAAAATAGCTAGCTTAGAATCCGTGTATAGCCAAGTGCCAACATTAGGGAACATTATTATTTTTATACAGGATTTATATAGCGCCAATGGTTTGCTCAGCGCTTTACATTATAGTGGGAGACAATACAGTAACAATACAGTTCAATACAAGAGGGATTAGAGGGCCCTGCTCCTTGGAGTTTACAATCTAGGAGGGCAGGGTGAGTGGTACAGTAGGTAGTCACTGTGGGGGATGGAGTGGTTGGAAGAGTAGAGGGTACCAGAATTAGCAGAGGGCGGGATAGGCTTCCCTGAAGAAAAAGGTTTTCAGCGAACGCCGAAAGGCAAGTAGAGTAGGTGATAATCTGATAGATTGGGGTAGGGAGTTCCAGAGGATGGGCGACGCCCTGGAGAAGTCTTGGAGACGAGCATGGGAGGAGGAGATAAGGGAGCTAGAGAGTAAGAGGTCTTGCGAGGAGCAGAGTGTACAGTTTGGGTGATATTTAGAGATAAGATTGGTTATGTAAGTTGGGGCAGTGTTGTGGACGGCTTTATATGTCATTGTCAGAGCTTTGTATTTTATCCGTTGGGCAACTGGGAGCCAGTGGAGGGATTGGCAGCGAGGGGTGGCGGATACGAAACGATTAGTGAGGTGGATGAGTCTGGCAGCAGCGTTCATGATAGACTGGAGGGGGGATAGTCTACGACGAGGTAGGCCAATGAGGAGGGAGTTACAGTCGAGGTGTGATATGACAAGAGAGTGAATAAGTTGCTTAGTGGTTTCCGGGGTTAGGAACGGTCGTATCTTGGAGATGTTGTGGAGGTGAAGTCTACATGATTTTGTCAGCGATGGATCTGGGGCTGGAAAGACAGATGGGAGTCTAGGATTACCCATAGTACCCTGGCGTGAGGGGATAGACTGAGGATGGTGTTAGCGATAGTTATGGTGAAGTCAGTGGGGGTGGCGCGGGCAGGGGGGAATACTAGGAGCTCAGTTTTGGAGAGGTTGAGTTTGAGGAAGTGGAGTGCCATACAGGCTGATATGTTGCTAAGTAGGCTAGCGATACGGGTGGAAACTGAAGGGGTGAGGTGAGGGGTAGACAGATAGATTTGCGCGTCATCAGCATAGAGATGGTAGTTGAAGCCGTGGGAGCTTATCAGGTGACCAAGGGAGGAGGTGTAGATGGAGAAGAGAAGGGGTCCAAGGACAGAACCTTGGGGGACTCCTACAGAGAGAGGGAGTGAGAAGGAGGTGGCAGCGTTAGAGGTAACACTGAAGGAGCTTTGTGATAGATAGGAGGAGAACCAGGAGAGAGCGGAGTTGCTGAGGCAAAAAGAGTGTAGTTTTTTGAGGATGAGGGGATGGTCAACCGTGTCAAGCCGTGGAGAGGTCAAGTAGTAGGAGTATTGAATAGTGGCCATTGGTTTTTGCAGTTAGTAGGTCATTAGAGAGCTTTAGTAGGGCAGTTTCGGTGGAGTGTAGTAAGCGAAAGCCAGACTGTAGGGGGTTGAGAAGGTTGTTGTCAGTGAGGTGGGAGCTCAGACGATTGTAGACTAAGTGTTCTAGGAGTTTAGAGGTAAATGGGAGCAGGGAGATGGGTCTAAGGTTGTTCAGGTTGGTGGGGTCTAGGGAGGGTTTCTTAAGTATGGGAGTGATGTGCGCGTGCTTTAGAGGGGAGGGGAATGTACCTGTAGAGAGGGAGAGATTGAAGATGTGAGTGAGGGAGCATAGCATGGAAGAGGAGGGTGACCGAAGGAGTTGTGAGGAGACAAGGTCCAGGTGGCAGGTGGTGAGGCGGGCTTCTGAGAAGACCTTTAGGACCTCTTCGGTGGTAGTGGGGTCAAAGGAGGACAGTGTTGAGGGAGGTATGGTGTGAGGGATGCTAAGTGGGGTGGGTGTCTGTAGTGGCGATGTCCCTACGAATTGCGTCGATCTTGTTTTGGAAGTGGTGTGCAATCTCGTGGGCAGTGATTGAGGCGCTAGGTGGCGGTGGGGGTGGAGAAAGTAGAGAGTTAAAAAAGGTAGAGAAGAGCCGACGAGGACTCGAAGAGAAGGTATCAATGAGGGTGACAAAGTAAGCTTGTTTGGCAGCGTGAAGGGAGGAAGTGTATGTTAGAAAGGCAGATTTATAACGGGTGAACACTTGGTGGGATTTGGTTTTACGCCATAATCGCTCCAGCGCGCGACTGTTGTTTGAGATTTCGGGTGTGGTCAGTCTGCCAAGGTTGTAGGGGTCAGGGCCTGATGCTTCGTGTTGTTAAGGGAGCAAGCAAGTCTGAGCGGATGAGAGAGAGAGTTGTAGACAGCGGTGGCCAGGTCGGGGAAGGACAGGGGGTTGATGCTGTCGTAGAGCTGGTCAGTTGCGGAGTGAAAAGGTTTCGGAGATTTCTGCTGGAAATTGTCTGCAGTTTAGTGGGGTAGGTGTTGGAGGACGAGGAGACTGTGAAGGTGATGAGATTGTGACAGCAGAAAGGAGAGACTGGGAGAAACCACTGAAACTGCAAGACAGACATGCCTAAAGAAAAGGGGCAGAGTAGGACAGTCCGGATGAAGACATATGGACAGCTAGCTTAAAGGAACATTTTGCAGACAGATTGGTGTCTGACAAGAGAAAACTAGAGAAAGATTTAAGCTCAATTTTGTAGAATTCTGTGTTAGGAGCAGAGAGGTACAAGCTTAGATGCACCTTCGGCTGTCATTGAAAAGATGGCCAATAGAAGGGACAGCTCCTCTCCAGACAGAGTAAAATCACACCAACAGGAATGCTCCTATTAGGAGCTTGTAGGGGGGGTTCCTCCTCATAGAGAAGGTGAACACCATTTCTGAAATGGCTCAACCTGAAAGCCTAGCCACCCTCGTGCTTGGACTTTCAGGTTGAGCCAAGGATGCAGATAAAGCTGAGGAAACAGAAATCCCTGACTTGAAGAAGGTCTAGGACTCAGGTGAACCTCATCCATGTACTGGAAGCGTATAACTAGGCAGAGATAAGAAGGGTGGATACAGTGGTTAACTCTCCAGTATGTCAGAGTAGCCCCTGCACATGCTCTGACAGTCAAGTGCTCCAGTATTGACCTCGCCCCAACCACCCACCATTCTATTATCTAATGAGGGCACCATCTCTGGCTACTGAGGTGTTCCGGCTGATATTAGAAACATGGGTGGGGTTTAGCTGCCATGATCAAGCTTACTGGATTATGTTAAGAAAAAAAAAATACTGTTGAATTATGTACAATGGACAAAATAAGTTACATTCTTTTCACTGCAAAGGACTGTAAAAAAATGTGAATTTAATTAGCCAGTTAGTCTAATCTATGAGTTAGGTGCATAGTTTGGCATTTGTTACACAAGTTAATAAAAAAAAATATAAGCACAAGGTGCAATTATTAAACACAAAATTTTTTTTTATTTTTAAGTTTTGGACAGAGTACAGAGGGATTAGAACACCTTTCATGCTTTCAGTGCTTTTTTTGCACCCGCCACGGAGATTCACACTAATTGTCCTGATGATCACCATAACTGAAGGTTAAAAAAAAATGCTGAGTTTTCACGAGAACAGGAACAGAGTGAAAAATCTTCCAATGGGGACACTGTTGGATTTCTTCTGACTTCCTGCTGTGGCTATGGGACAGGAAGTGAGGGGAAATCTTAAAGACACACACGTCTACTCTCCTACACTCTAACCAGAATGTAAAAAAATGCCTTTAGTTCTTCTTTAAAGGTAACATTGGCTACACAGCTTTTTGGATACTTCCACCATTGTTCTAAAGAAGTACAGTATATTGTCAAAAATATTAAAAATATAGAATCTAATATCAATGTTTACACACTGAAATGACACAATGCTGCATAACACATTGTGAAATTAACCATTTGCTAAGTAGAAATAGCATTCCCAGATGGAAAAATCGGTTAATTACAGCATAATGAAACATTTCCAGTGTGAGGACTATGTGCGTGGGATTTATATGAAACACATGTGTTGAAAAGACTCAGGCATGCAAAAACATTCAGCTGAGCAGGTTGCCATACCTTGGAATGAGTCCCCTTCCCTAGAGGTCTGTTTAGAGATTATGTATGTACACACAATATATAGGGGGGGGAAAAGCAGGTGTAACTGAGAACTCAAGAAACTGGCACTATAAAGTTTAAAAAGCAGATCAAGTTGCGTCCAAAACATCTGTTTTGTAATCTGTAGGATATCGTAAGTATTTATAATCTGAGAGGCAGCTAAGGAGGTATAACAGAACAGAGATGGGGATAGATTTAGTATCAGCAACTGCCCAAGTGTTTCTTTCATTTCTAGGTAGGAAGAAGCCCAGACAGAAAAAAAAAATAAAAAGGAAAAACAACAAAAAACAAAACAAAAAAAACAAACACACCCCCCTTGGTCTAGACCAGCATTAAACAAACATTTAAACCTTTTTAAAACACTACAAGTCCAAGGCCAATCTCTCACTTAGGTGTTTGTGTTGGGATGCATTTTTTTTTTCGGAGCATACATAAAACACATACATAAAATCTTATTATGAAGGATACGCTGCTTCCAAGCCCTAAACCGGGTAACCCTCATGAAACTTTGGGTGCTGAATGCCAGCACCGGCTCATCCTAAACACTGCACAAATCCAAAAGGAAAAGACCAGCTGCACTCCAAAGAAAATGTAAACCCTATTTATCTGAGACCTCCACGCTGATCCGCCTTATCCACAAGGCTGGGCTTAATCAGAGTTGTTATGCAATGACAGTTCATGAAAATACATTTACATCTGTGTGACACAGATGGGACATTGGGGTGATTTCCCTTCACTTTCTAGCCCATATAAAAAAAAATAAAAAGGAAAAATTTGTGAGAATCACTGGTTGTCACCAGAACTAGTGTCCATATTGTAAGATTTTCTCTCTATTCCCATTCCAATGACAACCCAAAGTTGACACTTCCTTCTACTTTCACTCTTGCCAATAAATGGTAAACAGGACAAAATAAGCATTGAACCTTGCTAATGCTGGGTACACTCTATCAGTCTTTTTTTTTTTCACTCGACCCAGCGAGCTGAACGAAAAAAAAAAAAAAAAAAAAAACACAAAACTGAAGAGCTTGGGAGGAGCTCGGTGTACTAACTAACCAATGTTAGTACCCTGCCCTGAACACATCAGTCAGTGCTGGTAGCCATTAGCTACCAGCACTGATAGGATACCGATCGGATGCTGGTTTTCCAGCATGTTCAGCCGGCTTCTGTTGGACAGGTGAGTGTACACACAGGCCGAATGTAAGCCAGTTTCTATTGAACCAGCCAATATTTGGCCTGTGCGTACGGGACTTAAAGCAGAGCACCACCCAAAAGGGAAAGTTCCACTTTAATGCATTATCCCCCAATCCCTGTTAAGGATTGGCAGTGGGTACCCAAATTTGACAGGCACCCACTCCCACTGCGATTGCCTGAGGCAATCGGAAGAGAAAGTTGTCCTCCTCCCTCCCTCCCTGTAGTCTTCTGGAGCACGTGACAGGTCCCAGAAGACTACAGAACCATACACAAAAGGACAGTGCTACTCGCACATGCGCAGTGGGCATCCGGCTGTGAAGCCGCAAGCTGTTACAGCCGGTTGCCCACACTTAGCCTGGGTTCATATATATGCGGTGGGGCATATCGCATGTGATTCACAAAGGAACAGCAGTGCATTCCTGTGCAAATCGCATGCGATTTCTGTGCAAGGCGATTGGAGCCATACATTTTCTATGGCTCTAATCGCACCACAACAAAAACGTGCAGGACCCTTTTTTTGGTCCGCACTAGAATCGGATCGCATGGGTATTCACACCTATGCAATCCGATCCTGCACATCGCACCGCGTTTTGCACACCGCATTCGGGGTGTGGTTAACACACACTCGCAGCAGTTCACATGAACGGGGTGAGATTCTGATGCGGTGCGGAATCGCCACAGAAAACGCTGCGAATTGTGCACCGTATCAGTGTAAACCAGGGCTGAAGATGCTGGCGCCAAAGAAGAAGAAACCAGCCATGCTGAGGACACTGCTGGACCCTGGGTCAGGTAAGTGTCTGTAGTTTAAAAGTCAGCAGCCACAGTTTTTGTAGCTGCTGACTTCTATTTTTATTTTTTTAAATCAGCTGGAACTCCGCTTTAACTGGAGCACAGATCACAAAAACCTCACAGGTGTTCTAATCCCTCTCCACTTTTCAAGGCTAAAAAGTATCACCTGTCTTAGCTTAATGTATAAGATTTTGTCACAATACAGACTGTAATCTGATACAAGGACAGTGCAGATAAGATCAGATGTTCATTAAAAGCAGCTGTCATCAGCTACAGCCTACTCCTATGTCTGAAAATTGTAGTTACTATGAAACGGCTGGCCTGATATTCCCTACTGTACAGCAATACAGTCTTCTACAATAGTTACTGCTTGAATCATTTTTCCCTTTTAACAATAATCTGGCCTGGACACTGTCCTAGAAACCTCACAAAAGGAAAAAACAAAAACAGATGTAGCAGATTTTTTCCCAACATGTTTAACGGATTACACATTTTAAATATTTAATACCTAGTGGTTGACGGCAGGCTCAAGCAAGGGTTCTGCCCGAGTTATTGGAATATTATCTGTATTCTTCCATCTATCCTATAATGACACCATGTATTAGTGATCTTCCTGAGAGTATTAAAAGTCCATCATGTCTAAGGCAGAAACAAACTTTACAGGAAGAAGACCTGGCCCTATTTATTCCCCACAGCTATAAATGACAACAAGATGTGTACACCTGCGTTAAAACTTTCACAGGAATGTGTGCCTGTCATGAACATACCACAGCAGTGCTACTTTCCTAGATGCTCAATAAATTCCACTTCAGCTGTGCCATATATTCAAAGCCACTGGATAAACTCGAGCTGTTAGAGCCAAGGACTTGATGTTGCTACCTGCCATGGGGAAAGGCATAAGCTAACTTCACTTTGTTAATTACAAAATATTCAGAATCAGGTTGGTGTATACTTCTTATCCAGAAGATTTGCTTAAAATCTATAACCTTACCTCTTGCTCATTTTTATTTTTTCAAAAACGGAGAATTCCCACAATGAATCTCACCAATTTTCCAGTGTATGATTATAAATGAATTACAGGTATTTTTTTTTGCATCATTACATTGGTTCATCTTGCACAAATCCAAGTATACATATTCCATAACTGGCTAATGGAACTCCCCGTGGAAACAGAGACTCAATGTAGTAGCCGCTGATACGACAGTGATCCTCACTGCCTTCCAGGTCCCATGCTGACTAGTTGTTCTTCTGCATAGTAACCACAGAGGGTCACCTGCTGGGCACGGGCATCATTGAGAGACTGTATCTTTCTCAATGAATACAAGGTGTTCTCTGATTGGATGGTGTGGAGATTGTGACATCACCGCCCCACCACTGAACTTGTCCAACCAGAAAAAGTGCTTTGCTTTCAATGAGAAAAATCCAAGTCATTCTATGAACAGTGCCTGTGCCGAGTGAGGGACTCCCTGTGGTTAAAAGGTAGCATGGCAGATGTTTGACATGGAACCCAGATGACAGATTCTACAGCGATTCTCTGTTTCCACATAGATTAGCCAGGTATGGAATATGTACACATACATTGATCCAAGCTAGACCAATGTAACTATGCAAAAAACACACCTGGAATTCAGCTTGTAAAAATCTTATAAATCTTTAAATCAGATATAACATCTAACAAGATACTGAAGAACTGATGTGCAAAAAGCATTGCTCTTTTGTGCAACTTCCTTTCAAACGGAGAAAGGAGAAATATCTAAAAGACCATAACGCTTATCTAGATGACATGCTGCACCTAACAATTTTAAACATAAAATTCAGAAATAAATCATTGTCATGTATGTGCTGGTCTTACTTTTCTTATCCCTTAGTGAGTTTCACATGTACAGAAGAAGTAACCTTTACCAAAATCTGTATTCACCACTGTTAGCAACAGTTTTCTTTGCTGCAAAGCAAAAAAAAAAAAAAAAAAAAGTAAAAATGACATGGCAAAGGCACGAGGACACCATATAAAAATATACGCTTTCTTTTCTATACTATTGGGCTTCATGTAAACACCCTAGTTTTAACCTCTTGATGCCCGGCCAACGGTCGACTGGCGGCCAGCAAAATCCCTCAGCGTTCCGGGTGGACGCCGTATGACGTCCTTTCGGGTTTGCGCAGTTTACGCGCCTGCAGAGCCGCGCAGCGGCGCTGTCACCGGCCGTGTACCTCGCACACGGCCGATGACAGATCTGAGTACCGGCCCTGTTGCCGGTACCGTGTGAAAAAAAAAAAAAAAAAAAAAAAAAACCCTGAATGAATCGATGTCATTCAGGTAAATGCTTGCTTATAGCAAAGTAATTCTTTGATATAAGCAAATTGTGTAAAAAAAAAAAAAAATATTGATCACTTCCCCAAAGTAGTACAATGTTACTATGGTAATATTGTACTATTTTGGTCATAGTGAAATATGAAAAAAAATGTAATAAAAAAATAAAAAAAAAAAAAGATTTTTTTTTTCCCCATACTGTCACCAGTCAGTGTCTCTGATCACTGCCATGCCAGTTATATGATGACGCTGTACTGGTGACAGTATGTAAAAAAAAAAAAAAAGTGAAAATTATTGTTTTCATTTTCCGAAAAAAGACAAAAAAAAAAAAAATACAACTTCAAAAAACTCGCCATTCCTCTTATAAAGTACATCGGACTGTCTACTCTGCAAAAAGGGGTCATTTGGAGGATATCTGTACTGTTCTGACATTCTTGGACCTCAAGAAATTAGATTGGACGTCAGTACTTCAGGACTGATCAATATTCAGATATATCCCATAGTTTATGAACTCTATAACTTTCCTACAAACTAAATAATACATCCTAATTTGGGTTATGTTCACCAAAGAAATGTAGCAGATTTATGAAGAACAATTATTTATTTGCAAACTTTTTTTAAACTATTGTTTAAACAGAAACAAAGAAAAACGTGGGTTTTTTTTTCAAAATTAGAAAGCTCTAGTTGTGTGAAGAAAATGATAAAATTTTAGTTTGGGTACAATGTTGTATGACCGCGCAATTGTCATTTAAAGTATGAGAGAGCTGAAACCTGAAAAATGGCCTGGGCAGGAAGGGGGTAAAAGTGCCTGGTATGGAAACGGTTAAACAGTGGAATATATGAAAATGCTATAGAAATAAAGGACAGCTGGAAGGACTACTGAAACGGACTGCTTGCTATGACATCATATTTTTTCCCAGTTGCCTCCGAAAATTTGGATATCCTTGAAAATAATAAAAAGGTACCATTAATGTTGTTCTTTCTTGACCTTAGCAAGATCAGTGAAATAAGTGATTGGGATTGTCTATTTGCTTCAAATTACTTGAGCTTATATGTGTGAAAACTGTTAAACTGCTAACTGAAAACAAAACCAATGGATGTTTGAAGTGATTCTGGATAAAATAAAAATGAATGTGAATTCCACTACAGTATACATTATAAGAGCTTTGAAAACTAAAAAACATGGATGGTCACACAAAATGTTCTTTCTAAGCTGGTATACTTCTAGTTTTGTGCCATGCTGGCAGTCCCTTGTCCATGATATGTCGTCTTCTTCCAGATCTGGTGCAGTGGGAGCAGTTAAACAGAAGACTGAGACATACAACAGTTACTTAGCGAAGTAATCCCTTTTCCCCCGGTCTCTGCATGACGCAGGTTCATGTCTAACAGTGTGCCAATAACTCAGAAGTAAAGTCAGCAGATACAAAGACTTGAAAGCAAAGCAGGATGGGCCACACATGATCTATTCATGATCATTCCACAAGAACATTAACATCCTTTAATTCCCTGAAGCAACAGAGAGCCATTATGGAACAATACTCCAATGTCTCTTTGGTTCTCCTCAAGTAAAATATTGTAAAGTTTTTTCTGGTCAAAACCATTCCCTACTAACAAGCGCAGCTATTGATACTGAGAAATAGTGAATATATTCATATACATTTTAGTTCTTTTCTAGTTTTCTTTTCTGCTTTATATAAGAAAATATAAATGCCTCCTCTAAGTGATTATTGCAGCAAATGCTGATATTATTTTATGTTTTAATTGGCTATTCATTGTTACTTTTGACTAGAATGTTTGTTCTGCCCATTTTACCAGATTATTTCTTCATTCTACTGGATTCAGTTGTAGGCGATTGCCCACATCACCAGTGGTTGAGGTCTCCCTTAGAGAAGCACAGTGCTCGGTGTACATTGCCTCACAGTGCTCAGGTTAAACTGACATTTGGTTTACAGCCCTTTACCAGACAATAAGTACTACAGATTCAAAAGGTAAAAGTATAAATCAAAGTCAGTCTTAGGTCAGGGAAGGTACAGTTCAAGTAACACCACAGCACAAGCAGACCAACAGGGACATTAGGGGACAGATTAGTCACAAATTGATACAAAAAGTTAGCAGACAAGGGAACAGAACAGCATACACAGGTGCAAAATAGAAGCTCAGATAACACAAACCACAGCAAACCAGTAATGAGGACCTGTGCAGATACCAACTAGGACCTTTGTTGTAATAGCAACCTTTAAAACTAGGTCCCTGTTTCAATGTTTTTATTAAAAGTATGAAAATGCCATAAACAAAAAATTAATTCTTTGAGCACAATATCAAGTGAAGTTCTGCAACACAGGCGGGAAGTACAACAAAAAGGTTTTAAAGAAAAGGAAAAAAAAACAAAACACACTGCAATGGACTAGGACTACATACATTAGGTAGGTCAAGACAGCAATCCAAGTAACAAGCAAAAATTTATCAAAGTGAAGATGTGAGGTCCATGTGTGACGGACGTGGTTTTCCGACCACTGCCCTCTTCACCAACCTGTGACAAAAGACTGGTCTACTTCACACCACGCTGTCACTTATGCAACAATGCCACTCTCAGCCCCACACTACACAAAGATTTTCCAGCTTGTAGGTCCATAATCTAGGTGCCAAAAAACTATTGTCACTGGGCTTAATTAAAGTGATTGTAAAGGCTCAAGGCTTTTTACCTTCATGCATGAAGGTAAAAAAATGTTCTCTGTTCAGCAGCCCCCCCAGACCCCCAATACTCACCTAAGCCCTCTCTAGATCCAGCGATGTGCACTGGAGTCTCGGCTATCCTGGGACTCCCTCTCCTCATTGGCTGAGACAGCAGCGGGAGCCATTTGCTCCCACTGCTGTCAATCACAGCCAGTGAGCCAATAAGAGAGAGGGGGCAGAGGAGAGAAGCGGCTGCATGTGTGAATGGACACATGGAGCAGCGGATGCCCCCATAGCAAGCTGCTTGTTGTGGGGGCACCCGACAGGAAGGAGGGGCCAGGACATCCTGCAAGATACCTGAGAAGAGGAGGATCTGGTCTGCTCTGTGCAAAACCACTGCACACAGCAGGTAAGTATAGACATGTCTTATTTAAAAAAAATAAAAAATCTGAGCCTTTAGTATCGCTTTAACTAAGCAATTAACTCTTTAAACTGCCACCAGATCACACTATCACCTGTTCACAATATTAGCAAGAACAATTATGAATAAACACACACACCCACACACACACACACACAAGCATATTCAGGGATTTGTCATATACGGTAGCGCTCTTCAAGAGACAGGGATTCTTTTAGTTTGAGTTAAAAGCCTTAGAGACAATTTCAACACTTTTAAAACAGGGTTTAATACTGAAAAGTTCAAAATGGTGCAAATAAAATAGTTACAGAAAAAGGGTGTTACAAGGAAACAGACAAAGCAACAGAGAAATAAAAAAGGAGTTGAAAATGAAGAATACTTGCAAATCCTGGATTCAGCATAGTCCAGTGAATAAGCAAAAACGGTACAGTGGCTCTCACAAGACCTGTAAAGTGTTCCTCAGTTTGATGTTAAAACGAGAGCTGTCATAATGTGGCTGCATTCCAATTTTCTTCACATCAAGGGGGGTGTTGACAGAGTCAATCTGACCAATCATCTGGTTTAAGGGGTGGTTGATGGGATGTCACCACTTTTATGATCAAGTCCCAGATACAGTTTTCTAGAAGTATTAATATCTCTGAATATCTACAGGGTACAGTTGGCTATGTTGCATATTATTGTCCAGCATTAAATTAGTTTTCAAATGGATATAGATATGACAGGTCTTGGATATCTATTTCTCATAAGAGGAGTGTGGAGGCCTAATCCACTCTGGTACCTCCTAGCATAGGGGTGTTTGGGTTCAAAATGCTACCCAATAACGGATGAAGGTGAATATGACTTTATGAAGTTATGAAATATATTGGTCAAAACTCTAAAACTTCAGTATAATCAGAAATATGGATTGCTACGGTATTTTTTTTTTTTTTTAAAAAGAGCATTTATTTTTCTTTTCTGGAGCCTCCAGAGCATTGAATCTGCAATCAGCTGATAGTGGGTGCAATCTCAGCTTCCTGCAGACTCCCAGGATAGTAGGAAAAATCAATGTACTATCGCAACAGCTGATGGAACTTGTAGGCATTCATTCACAGGAAACTGAATCAAAAAATGTGTTCCTGTGGGCGGAGCCCCGCCTTCTCAAATTGTGAAAGCAGCTGAGGGGAGAAAACCCCCCACCCCCTGTCACAGGGGGAGGGGGGAGAGTTGCAGGAGCTGGAACATATTACATGTTTCACCCTAAAAAGTGAACTTATCTTTTAAAGTAGTCCACAGAGGGCAAAAATTGTAGACATTTTCTCCTTGGGCACAATGTGAAACTATAAATCAGTTATCTATTATTTTCTTAAAGTGGTTGTACGGCAAAAATAATTTTTCTTCCCTAAATGCATTCTCTGCATTATACTAAAAAACCTTTATCTGCCGTTGCATCTCCATACCCCACCCACTTACGTGACACCACTCAATTCAACGCTGTCCGTGCTGTCATGCCCACTCTCCTCTCTTCCTCCTTTCACAGAGGACAGACAACAGCAGAAGACACTGGCTGCTGTCAATCAAATCCTGTGATGAGGAAGCAGGGCCAAGCTGCTGCACTACATGTATCAATAAACGTGCAGAGTGAGTGAGCCTGCAGGTGGAGTCCCATAGGAAACAGCATCCTAGGGGGGCCCACCGAGAACAGTAGGAGCTCGGAGCCGCTCTGTGCAATACCATTGCACAGAGCGGGTATGTATACATTATTTATAAAAACTGTTACAATCAATTTAAGACAAGAAAATTATTTTTTAAAGACCTTTGGTTTTCAGTTTAACGACAGGCCCCTGTAAGAAAGCAGCTCCAATTCTAAGTGTGGTCCATAATGTTCTTCACCCAAGCAACTACGGTACCAAGCTTGGAGCCAACAAGAAATTTTCTAGTGCATGAACATTCACTGGACAGGCAAGTAGGACCTATAATGGAAAGAAGATTCAATATCTGTACGCAGTTGGTACAAACATTTGCAGGATCCTAGCAAGGTAATCAAGGTGCAGAAAAGCAGCGTGTTTAGGGCCAGGTGAGCTGTAGTATATACCTTCACTGGTTATAATTTTAAAGTGGAACCAAGTCATTGATTTAACGGTTTCTCAAATACAGGTATATTCAAGGTATGCCACAAATGATAACTGTCACACTTGTTCTCCCAATTAGACTGTCAAGCTGTCAAATGGCTGGTATCAAAGCTGATCAAATGTACAGCACCATGGCAACTGCAGAACAAAACAGAGACTAAGATGGCAGCTTCCTGAGCTGTAAAGGATAGGCCTGCGTCCAGGGCTGATCACTCCAATGTGAGCACAGCATGAACGGTTACACCAAGTGGGCGCAATTAGCTGCAAGAAGTGGCAGCATTCTATTGCTTTAAATGGGGGTGCCTGCTTGCAGCTAACTGTGGGAACCCCTGCTTGGGTTCTCACATGTAATTGCCGGCAGGGTGCATTCGCAGGTGTGAACACACTCAAACTCTCTTCTGAACAGAGTTTGCTAAAGCAGTAGGGATACCTGAAGAACCAGGGGTTTAAAATAGGTCAAATCACTGCAATAGCTGAAAACTATAAAAACGGTCTTAGTTTCTAGAAGCATAAATGGTTTCAGACTACAGCATGTTTGTGGGATCTATGGCCTGATCAGACAGGCAAATGAGTGTGGACCCTCTGTATCAGCCATGGTAGGTGTAAGCTTACACCAAAACACAGAATCTACAGGTGAAACTCGAAAAATTAGAATATCGTGCAAAAGTTCATTTATTTCAGTAATGCAACTTAAAAGGTGAAACTAATATATGAGATAGACTCATTACATGCAAAGCAAGATAGTTCAAGCCGTGATTTGTCATAATTGTGATGATTATGGCTTACAGCTCATGAAAACCCCAAATCCACAATCTCAGAAAATTAGAATATTACATGCAATCAATGAAACAAGGATTGTACATAGAACAATATCGGACCTCTGAAAAGTATAAGCATGCATATGTACTCAGTACTTGGTTTGGGCCCCTTTTGCAGCAATTACTGCCTCAATGCGGCGTGACATTGAAGCTATCAGCCTGTGGCACTGCCGAGGTGTTATGGAAGACCAGGATGCTTCAATAGCGGCCTTCAGCTCTTCTGCATTGTTCAGTCTCATGTCTCTCATCTTTCTCTTGGCAATGCCCCATAGATTCTCTATGGGGTTCAGGTCAGGCGAGTTTGCTGGCCAATCAAGCACAGTAATCCCACGGTCATTGAACCAGGTTTTGGTGCTTTTGGCAGTGTGGACAGGTGCCAAGTCCTGCTGGAAAATGAAGTCAGCATCCCCATAAAGCTCGTCTGTGGAAGGAAGCATGAAGTGCTCCAAAATCTCCTGGTAGACGGCTGCGTTGACCCTGGACTTAATGAAGCACAGTGGACCAACACCAGCAGATGACATGGCTCCCCAAATCAACACAGACTGTGGAAACATCACACTGGACTTCAAGCATCTTGCAGTGTGTGCCTCTCCATTCTTCCTCCATACTCTGGGTCCTTGGTTTCCAAATGACATGCACAAGTTGCTCTCATCAGAAAAGAGGACTTTGGACCACTGAGCAACAGACCAGGTCTGTTTTTCTTTAGCCCAGGTAAGACGCTTCTGACGTTGTATGTTGTTCAGGAGCGGCTTGACAAGAGGAATACGACATTTGAAGCCCATGTCCAGGATCCGTCTGTGTGTGGTGGCTCTTGATGCACTGACTCCAGCCTCAGTCCACTCCTTGTGAAAGTCCCCAACACTTTTAAATGGCCTTTTCCTGACAATCCTCTCCAGGCTGCAGTCATCCCTGCTGCTTGTGCACCTTTTTCTTCCACACTTTTCCCTTCCACATAACTTTCAATTAATATGCTTTGATACAGCACTTTGGGAAAATCCAACTTTTTTTGCAATTACCTTTTGAGGCTTTCCCTCCTTATGGAGGGTGTCAATGATGGTTTTCTGCACAACTGTCAGGTCAGCAGTCTTTCCCATTATTCTGATTCCTACTGAACCAGACTGAGAGACCACTTAAAGGCTCAGGAACCCTTTGCAGGTGCTATGGCTTAATTAGCTGATTAGAGTGGGACACTTTGAGCCTAGAATATTGCACCTTTCCACAATATTCTAATTTTCTGAGATTGTGGATTTGGGGTTTTCATGAGCTGTAAGCCATAATCATCACAATTATGACAAATCACAGCTTGAACTATCTTGCTTTGCATGTAACAAGTCTCTCATATATTAGTTTCACCTTTTAAGTTGCATTACTGAAATAAATGAACTTTTGCACGATATTCTAATTTTTTGAGTTTCACCTGTAAGTAGTGACTGATGTTCACAGGGTACTCCTTCCCAAGCCTGCAATGCATGAGAATTCCAGGATTTTGCATCAAAACAAAATACAGATTCCTCGGGTGAAGATTATTTTGTCCATCAAGTTGAGGTCAGGACAGGGAAATGTTTAGCATAGAAGGACAAAAGGCAGATGTCAAAACAGGCAAGTAAAAAACATATAAATTAGGCAGGGGCACAATCAAAATAGTAGACAAGCAAAATCAGAATTCAGGGATAAAATCAAGGCTGTTATCAGGCAATAAACTCTAGAAAGCCCCAGAAACATAGGTTTAATAAACAGTATGCATTCAGAAAGTGGGTCTGGATATGCAAGACAGGAAATACCGAATATCTCTGTAACCTTAGGTTTTGGCACAGTGCAATTCAAGTGTATCTTTAGTCACAAAAATAAGTCCTGTTAGATAACCTCAGGCGGGCCCCTTTGGCAGGTTTAGCTATGTAAAACATTAAAAATAAGTGCCTATACGGTTTAAAATCCAGTAATACACGGTCTTACCCTGCTCTGCACATGCTCAGTTGCTCTCTATTTCAAGGCACTACCAAATTTGTAAAGGTCAGTCTGTTGACAACCTTAAATTAAATCCTCCTATCCTTTACAGCCAAGGAAGTGGCTTCTGTCTGATCTGAAACTACCATGGTGCTGCACATGTGATCAGTTAGGACACCAGACTTTTGATGGTTTGACAGTTTTGTTGGGGACACAAGCAAATGTAACAGTTAGCAATCCCAGCATTCCAGGAATGTAATTGTTTTTGAAGCCGTTAAATCAGTGTTTCTCAACTCCAGTCCTCATGGACCCCCAACAGGTCATGTTTTCAGGATTTCCCTCAGATGAAACACCTGTGGTAATTACTAAGGCAGTGAAACTGATAAAATCACCTGTGCAAAATAATGGAAATCCTGAAAACATGACCTGTTGGGGGTCCATGAGGACTGGAATTGAGAAACACTGCGTTAAATCAATGGGTTTAGTTCTGCTTTAAATGATTTCCTGCTGTTCAGGGGCTCTGGGCTTCAGCAGAGTGGCAGTTCCCAGCAAGAAAAAACAGGGACAATGGTGGAGGCATTTTACAGAATGCACTTATTTTGCTGGCAGAATTATTAATGTGGAATGTATGCGTCTTGCTAAAGAACATTAATTTTTATCAAGTTGTTATGAGTAAAGTACCGCTTTAAGAAGTCTTTTCACCTGGGTAGCTGGTGCTATCAAAAGAATGCTTACAGCAGCAGTATTTTATGAATGCAGCAGATGGTGTATAAGTATGCTAGGGAAAGCACTCCCAGAATACGGGAGAAGACACTGAAGTTGAAGCCAGGGGCGTCCCAGACAGAAAGAGTATGTATTGAACTGGCAGTTCATACTTAGGGGAAGCGTTTCATAGGGAATTACCCAAGTACATGCTTCACTGTATAGGCCACAAACTATAAACACAAAGCTGAGGCCTATATAACACTGTCCTGAGTCCTCTCCAGGTCAAACTAGATGCATCATGGATTTTTTTTAAGTTATGCTTTGATAAGGGGATGCAAGGCTCTCCCTCAACCTCACCACTGTCCAGACCTCCACCCCACCTAACATCCCTCACACTGAAGCCCCTTCAACACTCCACTCCTTCGACCTTGCTACCACTGAGGAGGTCACTAAGGTCTTCTCTGAAGCCCGCCTCACCACCCGCCCCCTCGACAATGTCCCCTTACAACCCCTACGATCTCCCTCCTCCATCCTACGCTCCTTCACCCACATCTTTAATCTCTCCCTCTCTACTGGCGCATTCCCCTCCCCTCTGAAGCACGCACACATCACTCCCATACTTAAAAAGCCCTCCCTGGACCCCACCGACCTGAACAACCTTAGACCCATCTCCCTGCTGCCATTTACATCCAAACTCCTTCAGCGCTTAGTCTATAATTGCCTAAGCTCCCACCTCAACGACAACAACCTCCTGGATCCCCCACAGTCTGGCTTCCGTCACCTACACTCTACCGAAACTGCTTTACTCAAACTCACCAACGACCTGCTAACCGCCAAAGCTAACGGCCACTATTCAGTGCTCCTACTCCTCGACCTCTCCGTGGCTTTCGACACAGTCGACCACCCCCTCCTCCTCAAAAAACTACACTCTTGGCCTCAGAGACTCCGCTCTCTCCTGGCTCTCTTCCTATCTATCACAACGCTCCTTCAATGTTACCTATAATGCTACCACCTCCCTCTCACTCCCCCTCTCTGTTGGGGTCCCTCAAGGCTCTGTCCTCGGACCCCTTCTCTACTCCATCTACACCTCCTCCCTTGGCCAACCGATACACAATCACGGCTTCAATTACTATCTCTATGCCGACGACACGCAAATTATCTCTCTACCCCTCGCCTCAACCCTTCAGTCTCCGCCCAAATCACTAGCCTACTGAACGACATATCAGACTGGATGTCACTTCACTTCCTCAAACTAAACCTTTCCAAAACCGAGCTCCTAGTTTTCCCCCCAGCCCGCACCCCTTCCCCCCCGACTTCTCTATCACAACCAACAATGCCACCATCAGTCCAACCCCGCAAGCCAGAGCACTTGGTGTCATCCTAGACTCCAATCTGTCCTTCCAGCCCCAAGTCCATTCGCTAACAAACTCATGTAACATCTCCAAAATACGTCCGTTCCTAACCCCGGAAACTACTAAAACAACTCATTCACTCCCTTATCATATTACGACTTGACTACTGCAATTCCCTCCTCACTGGCCTACCTCACCACAGGCTATCCCCGCTTCAGTCGATACTGCGGCCAGACTCATCCAACTTACCAACTGCTCCGTTTCCACCACCTCCTCTCTGCCAATCCCTCCACTGGCTTCCGATTGCCCAATGGATCAAATTGAAAATGCTAACACTGACATACAAAGCTGTCCATAACACTGCCCCAAACTAAATCACCGACCTGATATCCAAATACCACCCAAAATGTACTCTCCGCTCCTCACAAGACCTCCTTCTCTCTAGTTCCCTGGTCACCTCCTCCCATGCCCGCCTCCAGGGCTTCACCCATCCTCTGGAACTCCCTACCTCAATCCTTCAGACTATCACCTACTCTCCTCTCCTTTAGGTGCACCCTGAAAACCCACCTCTTCAGGGAAGCCTATCCTGCCCTCAACTAATTGCCGATCTCCTCCACTCTTCCTACCACTCCACCCCCCACAGCTATTCCTCCCGTACCACTTTCCCTTCCCTCCTAGATTGTAAGCTCCAAGGAGCAGGGCCCTCAAACCCCTCGTGTATCGCATTGTATTGTTATTGTACTGTCTCATGTATTGTCTCCCACTGTAATGTACAGCGCTGAGCGAACTGTTGGCGCTATATAAATACTGTATAATAATAATAATTTTAAAAAAAGGTACATATGAACAAAACCATTACACTGTAAAGTAAAATTCCAACCAAAACCTTTTTGGTTGAGTTTAAAACTCTTGAGTGGTTCAAACTGGGAGGCAGTAGGTGACATGGACACTTTCTTTACACTATTTTAGAACTATTGCAGTGGATGTAATATTTCATATTGGTAGAGGTCTATTTACCAATAAAGGTGCTGATGTTTGTTTGATAATTCAAGGTCTCACCTGACTACAGGGAATCATTACAATTGGATATGAATAAGGAGGAGGAGCATGAGCACCCACTACTCCTCACTTTAAAGGGTTATTCACCTTTACCAAAAAACTGCAAATGCAGTTAAGGGGGCACCTGCAGATATAAACAAACTAAGCAGCTCTGAACAAAGTCATTTGATATTTTCCCATATTATCACATACACACCAGCACTCTGCCTGAAAGAAAGAAAGCCATTGCTAAGAGCCAATAAAATCACTCCTAAATTAAATTCCCCTCTATTTAATATGTTTTCAGGCTGTGAGGTGGAACGAACGAGGACCTCATTGATGGATGTTTTCACTAATAGAGAAGCTGGCAAGGGGCAGGCAGGTGATTAGGTACTTCATATCCAACAGGTCCCATTCACATCAACCCAGTCCCTTGCAGTTCGTTGTTTGCATGTTGATGTGAATTGAGCTAGGGCAGCCAAGTTATTTGAATGGGTTGGGATTTTGCTACATTTTTACCATGCTTTGAGTGTTTTTTTAAAGGACACGTGACCTACAAACTGAACGAAAAAAAGCTTCTCAGAGGTGTTTGAGGCGTTTTTCAGGCAGTTGCCATTGATTTCAATGGGAAAAGGCATTTTTGGGGTTTTTAACTGAACAAACCATGCTCCAAAGATGCTGCAAGTGGGAGTTTTTACACCACAATGAACGCACAATGCCCCAGTGTGAAAATGGAAGCATTTTCTTAAGCATTTCAGGGTTTTTTTTTTTAATGCAAAAGCACTTCAAAAAATCCTCAGTGTGAAAGTAGCCTTACTCTCCTTCCTTCTACAGTAGAGGTAGTGGTGAAAGTAACACAGTGACTGTTAACACACACTGCATAGAGCAATTCATTCATTGCGACACAGCATGAGCAATACATAGTCAATACATAATAGCTTACTGAGGGAATGTGGAATCAGACTACAAATGGACACTCAATGAGCTGCCTTTGGGCACACCACTAAAATATGGCATGACAGTGATAGATTTATTTATACCTGACTTTAAAAACATGCATTTTATATAATGAAACACACACACACACACACACACACACACACACACACACACACACACACACAGAGGACTCTGAAACAACAAAAAGGGATACAGTACCTAATATCTATATCAGGGCTTGAAAAAGTGGCTCGCCAAATGCGAGGAGAAATTCTTGTGTGGCGAGCACAGATGATGAAGTGGCTGCACCTGCGCTCCAAGCCTCATTGTGAAGCTGAGTTCTTTTTTCCGGCTTCTTCAGCACCACCACTACACTGACAGCGCTGCTGAGGGGACAGGTGCAGGAGAGGTCCATATTACACAAGTCTTGGCCCTGCTGTACAACACAAACCATGGCTGCTCTATTAGCACATCTTTGGTAAAATGTTTACGATTGTTATGCCATGTTTTTTGGCATCTAAATAAGCACTTTTTTGTTTTTTCTTAATGCACTACTTCTCTAAGCTCTCTTTTAATAAGATGCTGGAGATAAATAAATGCTAAATGTTTACTATTGTTATTTATTTTATGCAATGTTTTTTGGCCATCAAAAGAGGCACTTTTTTCTTAATGCCACACTTCTCTAAGGTCTCTGCTGGAGATAAAAGATAAAAAAAAAAAAAAAACAAAAAAACAACATGTTTACAGTAACTATTATTCCATGTTTTTTGGCATCAAAATAAGCACTTTTTTATGCTATACTTCTGTAAACTAAACTTACATCTTTTAAAAAGAGACTTTAGTTACTAAAGTCTCTTTTTAAAGATTCAGGAGATAAACAAAAAATATACAAAATGTTCACTACAGGTTTAAAGCTGTAAAACTTGATATTTTGATTGCACCCTATTGCAATTAAGCTATTGCTGTTATGTTTAAATTGACATAATAAAGCTATGTTATAATTGCAGTTTTTTATATTTTGGACTCTTTATGCTAAAGAAAAATGTAATTTCATAAGCTTTAAGGGGGCGTGGTTGGGAGCAGACCTGGGCAAGGTTGGGTGGGGCAACTGGTGGAGAGTAAGGTTTGTGCCTGGCTAGTAGGTCTAGACTCGAAATTTTAAGCCCTGATCTATATAACCAAATTTCTATCATTATCTCCTTAAAATAAATGCTAATAATTTAGCCACACCGATTTTCAAAATGTACAGCAAAGTTAGAATATACTCATACCAATATTTAAACATGTACAGTGAGGAACATCCACGCCATCTAAGGAACTGGACTGCACTCTTAAATGATGGTGGATTTTTCCTCCCTAATTCAAAAGAAACATCTGTTGCCTAGCATAGACACACCAGGAGGGATCATCTGCAATACAAGACTCGCTCAAGATGAAAGCAGATGCTCGGTTGTCCTCTAAAACAAATCTGATGAACCTAACAAACCGGAAAGAAAGACAGACCAAAACAGATCTCCAAGGAACAGAACTATTATGAGATAAACTTTGATCTTGTTCTCATAGTTCGTGGCATTTATACAAATGCTTTCATGAAACAGCATTTGTAAGACGGCCAGTAACATTTAAGTGTCTAATTTCTTTGTGTGACAAGATTTTTGCATAATAAAAATTATATATTATGATCAAACTATTAAACTCAATAACCCCATTTGGTAAACTGTAAAGCAGAGCTTTTCATCACAGAACAAACATACAAAAGGACAAGAAACTTGCATCATCACTACACGCAATCTGATGGAGTGCTGAATTATGGATATATGCCAAGGGACTAGGACTCTGAGGGCCACTCTGCAGTAAACAACTTAGCACATTTTGGTACTTATCAGTAAGAAGAGTCAATTGTGCACACACACAGTAAAATAAGTATTGAACACGTTACCATTTTCCCTGGTACAAATCTCTAAAAAGGAGCTATTTACATGAAATTTTCACTACATAGTCAGTAACAATCCATGCAATCTATACATACAAAAACCAAAACAAATAAATTCAGAAATTAAGTTATGTGTAATAAAATGGAATGACACGGGGGAAAGAGCTTTGAACACATGAAGAAAGGGCGGTGCAAAAAGGCATGGAAAGCCAAGACACGAGCTGAAATATATCAGTAATTAGAGAGCAACCCTGCCCCTTGTCAGTGCAAATTAATATTAGCTGGTTCAGTCTCAACTGATGGCCTATAAAAAAAAAAAGAAAAAAAAAAAAAAAGGTGTCTAATTACAAAAAAACAAACACTCATGATGGGTACAGAAGGATTTCTAAACATATGAATGTTCCAGTGAGGACTGTTGGGACCATAATCCGGAATTGGAAAGAACATAATTTCACCACAAAACAGCCACAACCAGGTGTTCCTCGCACAGAGGAGTGAAAAGAATTGTCAAAAGAGTTGTCCAAGAGCCAATGACCACTTGTGGAGAGCTTCAGAAAGACCTGGAATTCGCAGGTACAATTGTTTCAAAGAAAACAAGTAATGCACTCAACTGCCAAGGCCTGTATGCACGCTCACCACTCAAGACTACATTGCTGAAGCTTGTTTTTGCTGCACAATATTTAGACAAGCCTGTGAAATACTGGGAGAATATAGTCTGGTCAGATGAGACCAAAATTGAACTCTCTGGATGTCACAATACACACCATGTTTGGAGGTCAAATGGCACTGCACATTATTATTATTATACAGTATTTATAAAGCGCCAATAGTTCGCTCAGCGCTGTACATTACAAAGGGGGACAGAACATGTGACAGAACAATACCAAAACAATGCAAAACATGAGGGGATCGAGGGCCCTGCTCTTTCAAGCTTACAATCTAGGAAGGAGGGGATGGTGGCACAGGAGGAGATAGCTGTGGGGGATGGAGTGGTAGGAAGAGTGGAGGAGGTCGGCAAGTTAGCAGGGGGTGGGGTAGGCTTCCCTGAAGACATGGGTTTTCAGGGTGTGCCTAAAGGAGAGGAGAGTAGGTGATAATCTGATGGGTTGGGGCAGGGAGTTCCAGAGGATGGGCGACACCCTGGAGAAGTCCTGGATGCGGGCATGGGAGGAGGAGACCAGGGAAATAGAGAGAAGGTCGTCTTGTGAGGAGCGGAGTGTGCGTGCTGGGTGGTACTTGGATATTAGGTCAGTGATGTAGTTTGGAGCAGTATGATGGACAGCTTTGTACGTCAGCTACATCACCCAAAAACACCAAACCGACAATGAAGTTTGGAGGTGGGAACCTCCAAGCGGGCTTTCATGTGAGAGGCTTCCGTCTAGCCACTCTGCCATAAAGCCCAGGTCGGTGGAGGGCTGCTGTGATGGTTGTCCTTCTGGAACTTTGTCCCATCTCCAGAGCTCAGTCAAAGTGACCAATGGGGTCATGGTCACCTCTCTTACTAAAGGCCCCTTTCCCCTGATTGCTCAGTTTGGCCGGGAGACCAGCTCTTGAAAGAGACTTCAAACTTCAGCCATTTGAGAATTATAGAGGCCACTGTGCTCTAGGGAAACTTCAGCCTTCTCCAAATCTGTGCCTTGCAATAATCATGTCTCTGAGCTATGCAGGCAGTTCCTTTGATCTTATGGCTTTTTTTCTGATACAGTATGCATTGTCAGCTGTGAGACGTTTTATAAAGAGGTGTGTGCTATGTCCAATCAATTTAATTTGTCACAAATGGACTCCAATCAAAAAGTGTAGAAACATTTCAGCAACGATCAAGAGAAATGGGAGGCACCTGAGCTAAATTTCAAGTGTTGCTGCAAAGGGGCTGAATACTTATGCGAATGTGATATTTCAGTTATGTATTTTTAATAAATTCAAACATTTCTAAAATTCTGTTTTCAGGTAGTCATTATGGGGTACCAAGTGTTGATTGATGAGAAAAAAAAAAAGAATTTAACCACTTGCCAACCATGCTATAGCTGAATGACGGCTACAGCGGGTGGCCAATTCTGGGAGGGCGTCACTGTCACTAAGCAGATCGGCAATGATGATCAGTGCCCTGATCATCAGTGCCACCTAGCAGTGCCCCAGATTGCTGCATATCAGTGCCACCTTATCAGTGCAGGCTATCAGTCCCACCTCATGAGAGCTGCATATCAGTGCAGCCTCATCAACGCACATCAGTGAAGGAGAAAAATTACGTTTGCAAAATGTAACCTTTTCCTGACCACCCTATAGCAGAAATACTGCTACAGGGTGGCATACATGATTTTGCATTTCCGGGTAGGGGGCCTACCTGTACCGTTATTCGTAGCCACGGCTGTCAATCACCGGGTCCCAGCCAGTGATTACTCGCTGGCGCCTGGTGATTTCTGAGCATCTCTGAAGGGGAGGAGAACTGTTTTGTACACGAAACAGTTCTCCCTGTCAGCTTGTGCACTGCAGCACACTGACACAGACAGAAGTAAAACAGCACAGTTAACCCTTTGATCGCCCCTCATGTTAACCCCTTCCTGCCCAGTGCCATTAGTACAGTGTAAGTGCTTTTTTTTTTTTAACACTGATCACTGTATTGGTGTCACTGGGGATGTCAGTGACACCAGGTCAGTTCCCTTCAGTGTCAGAATGCCTGCCGAAGTCCCTCTATAAGTCACTGATCGCCGCCATTACTAGTAAAAAGAAAAAAAAAAATATCCCAGTATATATACACTGCCATTTGCAAACGCTGTAACTTTCATGTAAACCAATTAATTTACACGCATTAGAATTTATTTTTTTTTTTTTTTTTAGCAAAGACATGTAGCAGAATACATTTTGGCCTAAAATGATAAAATTTGATTTAAATTTTTTTACTGGACATGTTTAACCTTTTGCCACCAAGCCAATGGCCGTTTGGCAGCCGGCAAAATCCCTCAGCGTTTCGGGCGGACGCCATATCGCGATCTCCCGGACATGCACAGTTTGCGCACCTGCAGAGCCGCGCAGCAGAGTGATCTGTCACTGGCCGTGTACCGCGGACACGGCCGATGACAGATCTGAGTACCGGCCCTGTTGCCAGTACCATGTGACCAATCACAGCAGGTCACATGACAGCTGTATACAATGGATGGCTTCATTTATGCCATCCATTGTATACTAGTGTGTCTAGCTGTGATTGGTCACAGCGATCATATGCACAAGCTGGGCCAATCACAGCCCAGCTGTGTCATGTGATTAGAATAGAAAAAAAAAAAAACAACCCTGAATGAATCGATGTCATTCAGGTAAATGCTTGCTTATAGCAAAGTAATCCTTTGCTCTAAGTAAATTGTGTAAAAAAAAAAATACTGATCACTTCCCCAAAGTAGTACAATGTTACTATGGTAACATTGTACTACTTTGGTCATAGTGAAATATGAAAAAAAAAAATTTAAAAAAGTAATAAAAAATTAAAAAAAAATAAAATTATATTTTTTTTTTCCATACTGTCACTAGTGTCCCTGATCACCGTCATGCCAGTTATATGATGACGCTGTACTGCACTGGTGACAATATGTAAAAAAAAAAAACTGTGAAAATAATTTTTTTAATTTTCTGAAAAAATGACAAAAAAAAAAAAAAAAACAACTTCAAAAAACTCGCCATGCCTCTTATGAAGTACGTCGGACTGTCTACTTTGCAAAAAGTGGTCATTTGGAGGATATCGGTACTGTTCTGACATTCTTGGACCTCAAGAAATTAATTAGCCATCAGTACTTCAGGATTGATCAAATTTTCAGATCTATACCATAGTTTGTGAACTCTATAAACTTTTCTACAAACTAAATAATAAATCCTAATTTGGGTTATTTTCACCAAAGACATGTAGTAGAATACATCTTGGCCTAAATTTATGAAGAACAATTATTTGCAAACTTTTATACCAGAAACAAAGAAAATCGTGGGGGTTTTTTTCAAAATTTTTGGCCTTTTTTGGTAATTTAGCAAAAAATAAAAACCCCTGTGGTGATTAAATACCACCAAAAGAAAGCTCTAGTTGTGTGAAGAAAATGATAAAATTTTAGTTTGGGTACAATGTTATATGACCGCGCAATTGTCATTTAAAGTGTGAGCGCTGAAACCTGAAAAATGGCCTGGGCAGGAAGGGGGTAAAAGTGCCTGGTATGGAAACGGTTAAACAGTGGAATATATGAAAATGCTATAAAAATAAAGGACAGCTGGAAGGAAGAAAGCTCAATTCCTGGGGGAAAAAAATGGGCATAAATTTCATTTGGGTGCAGTGTTGCATGACTGCGCAATTTTCAGGTAAAATAACAGCGCCATAACGCAAAAAATGGCCTGGTCAGGGAGGGTAAATCCTTAGGAGAGCAAGTGGTCAATAAAGAAAAACCCAGTGGCAATTAAATACCGCTAAAAGAAAGCTCCATTTGTGTGAAAAAAAAAAAAGATAAAAAATTCATATGGGTACAATGTTGCATAACTGCCCAATTGTCATTCAATGTGCTGAAAACTGAACATTGACGTGGGTACGAAGGGGTAAAAGTGCCTGGTAGGGAAGTGGTTAAACAACTGTAGTATCCCTTTATGGAAGAGTGGCAAGAAGAAAGCCATTGTTGAAAGAAAGCCATAAGTAGTCCGTTTTGCAGTTTGTCAGAAGCCATGTGGGGGACACAAACATGTGGAAGATGGTGATCTGGTCAGATGAGACCAAAAATTACCTTTTTGGCCTAAAAGCAAAACGCTATGTGTGCCGGAAAACCAACACTGCACATCACCCTGAACACACCATCCCCATCATGAAACATGGTGGTGTCAGCATTATGTTGTGGGGATGCTATTTTTCTGCAGGGACAGGGAAGCTGATCAGAGTTGATGGGAAGATGGATGGAGCCAAATACAGGGCAATCTTAGAAGAAAACCTGTCTAGTCTGCAAAAGACTTGAGACTGGGCCGGAGGTTCACCCTCCAGCAGGAAAACAACCCTAAACATACAGCCAGAGCTACAATGGAATGGTTTGGATCAAAGCATATTCATGTGCTAGAATGGCCCAGTCAAAGTTCGAACCTAAATCTAATTGAGAATCTTTGGCAAGACTAGAAAATTGCTGTTCACAAAGTCTCCATCAAATCTGACAGAGCTTGAGCTATTTTGCAAAGAAGAATGAGCAAAAATGTCACTCTAGATGTGCAAAGCTGGTAGACACATACCCAAAAAAACTTGCAGCTGTAATTGCAGCAAATGGTGGTTCTACAAAGTATTGACTCAGCGTAGCTGAACACAAATGCACGCCACACTTTTCAAATATTTGTAAAAATTTTGAAAACCATTTATCATTTTCCTTCCACTTCACAATTATGTATTAGGACACCCCTCCAAATCATTGGATTCAGGTGTTCCAATCACCTCCATGGCCACAGGTGTAAAAAAAAACAAAAAAAAACACAAACAACAAGCACCTAGGCATGTAGACTTCTTCTACAAATATTTGTGAGTATGGGTTCACACTGATGCGGTGCGGAATTCAGTGTTTTCTGTGAAAATTCCACACCGCATCAGAACCACACCCAGTTCATGCAAACCGATGCGGGTGGGTATGTTAAGCTAACAACACCCCGAAATCGGTCCGCAAAACGCGGTGCGATGTGCAGAATCGGATTGCATAGGTGTGAAAACCCATGCGATCCAGTTCTAGTGCGGACCCAAAAAAGGGTCCTGCACCTTTTTGGTGTGGGGCGATTTGAGCCATAAAAAATGTATGGCTTCAATCGCACCGCACACAAATCACGTGATTTGCACAGGAATGTGGTGCGGTTCCTGTGCGAATCACATGCGATGTACTGCACTGCATTAGTGTAAACCTAGCCTGAAAGAATAGGTCGCTCCCAGGAGCTCAGTGAATTCAAGTGTGGTACTGTGATAGGTTGCCACCTGTGCAATAAGTCTATTCGTGAAATTTCCTTGCTACTAAATATTCCGTGGTCAACTGTTAGTGGAATTATAACAAAGTGGAAGCAACTGGGAACAACAGCAACTCAGCCACGAAGTGGTAGGACACATAAATGACAGAGCGGGGTCAGCACATGCTGGAGTGCACAGTGCGTAAAGTCGCCAACTGTCTGCAGAGTCATTAGCTTCATGTGGCCTTCAGATTAGCACAACAACAGTGAGTAGAGCGTTTCATGCAATGAGTTTCCATGGCCAAGCAGCTGCATCCAAGCCTCACATCACCAAGTGCAATGCAAAGCGGCGGATGCAGTGGTGTAAAGCACGCCGCCACTGGACTCTAGAGTAGTGGAGACATGTTCTCTGGAGTGACAAATCACGCTTCACTGTCTGGCATTCTGATGGACGTATCTGGGTTTGGTGGTTGCCAGGAGGAGAACGGTACTTGACTGACTGCATTGTGCCAAGTATAAAGCTTGGTGGAGGGGAGATTATGGTGTGGGGTTGTTTTTCAGAGGTTGGGCTTGGACCCTTAGTTCCAGTGATGGAAATTCTTAAGGCGTAAGCATACCAAGACATTTTGGACAATTTCATGCTCCCAACTTTGTGGGAACAGTTTGGGGAATGGCCTCTTCCTGATCCAACATGAATGCCATGTTCCAACCAGTGCACAAAACAAGGTCCATAAAGACATGACTGAGCGAGTTTGGGGTGGAGAACTTAACTGTCCTGCACAGAGTCCTGACCTCAACCCAACAGAACACCTTTTGGGATGAATTAGAGCGGAGACTGTGAGCCAGGCCTTCTTGTCCGACATCAGTGCCTGACCTCACAAATGCGCTTCTGGAAGAATGGTCAAACATTCCCATAGACACTCCTAAACCTTGTGGACAGCCTTCCCTGAAGAGTTGAAGCTGTTATAGCTGCAAGGGGTGGGTCAACCCAATATTGAACCCTACAGACTTTTGCCAATATAGTGTATATTTGCTCTCGTTCTCTCTCTCTCTCTCTCGCATTAAATACACTCATTGACCGCTTTATAAAAAGGTACACCTATGCTAAGGTACTATGCACACAATCAGCAACAATACTCTGGTACCCTATGGCGACTAATGTGTTCCATGAAAACATTCCCCATCAGATCATACCACCAGAATTAATACAAAACAGATTAGAGCAGTTCATTCATCCAAGGAACACCAAATTCCTGCATCTATGTTACAGCACAAATTGACCACATATAATTTTCAGACTTCAATTGTACACTGATAGGGAAACTGTATATTTTATATTTGCTTATTAATGTTAGCTCACAATATCTAATAATGAGACAAGGATGATCACCTTAGCTAACTATAGGAGTTTAATTATATGGACAAGCCAGCCCACTATTCTTCTTTTAGGAAGGTGTGATTGCAAGCTGACCAAGTCCTTAAAAGGTCATACAGCTTGCAAAGGGAGTTGACCATTTCCTTACATTCAAGTCCTTTATTACCAAACCCATAACTTGTAATTCTCAGTCTTGTCTTCAGAGTTTGCAATCATGCATGCGTCTGTTAAACACCTGTGTGCAACGCTGCGTAAGCAGATGGGACTCCGTGGTGGAAACAGCATCTTTAGTTAAGTATTATTCCTATACTTTCTATTAGCTGTATCTGTCATTACTTAATTAACCACTTGTCCTCCAGAGGATTTACCCTCTTCCTGACAGGCCATTTTTTTTCATATGGCGCGGCGTTAGTTTAACTGACATGGTCATGCAACGCTGTACATAAATGAAATGTATGTTCTTTTTTTTCCTCCACAGAGCTTTCTTTTATTTTTTACAACAAAAAAAGACCGACAAATTTGAGAAAAAAAAAAAAAGAAGAAGATTGACTTTTTCTATAAAGCATGTCCAGCAAAAAATTTTAAACATCAAATTTAGGCCAAAATGTATTCTGCTATAGGGCGGTTGTGAAGCAGTTAAATGTTATACTCAAGTATTCGTGTGATCTCTCAATGCACATATCAAATACAATCCCAGGAATGTAACAACAAATACACATTTGGTGATCCCATTGGAACTTTGTTTTCCTGTTGTCAGCACACAAGTTGAACCCAGCATAAGTTTTTTTTTTTTTTACTAGTCTATCCACTTCAAGGTTTGATATTTTTAGCATGCAGAGATGCCCTGATGTTGTAAAAGGATGGTGGTAGTTGTGTTGCTGTGAAAGGGTCTAGCTATCAGACCAATTGTAAAATAGAAATATGAAAGCTACCAGTATACACTTGTTTTTAAAGATGCGTGCGCTAGCCTGTCATATTTATTTTGACTTTACTACCTTGTGAGTCACAGAACCATAACTCTCAGGGCAAGTTCACACCTTACCAGCACAGGAACATGTTGTGCGTTCCTGTGTGATTCACAAGCAGTTCTGTGCACTGTGATTTCAGCCCATTTATTTTTAATAAGCTAAAAGCTACACCGCACCAAAAGTAGTACATACACTACTTTTATAAAATGTACTGCAACCAGATTGCATTGGTACTTTTGTACCACTGGTACCAATTTGCAGCCTGCCTTTAGGGTGTTCTTAATTTACTACTGACAGCCACTGCAGACCACATCTGCAATGCATTTTGAATGTGGTGCAGGAAATGCACAAGGAATGCGGGTTTCCCGCACTGCGTTCCGGTGTGAATCGGTCCTAAGTGTTTTAGCAAAAAGCACCGGTGGTCACCCTAGCACCGCTCCCAAACCACTGCTTTATCTGTTAAAATGCTTGCTACTTTTGGGCAGGAAGGGGGGCATGTGACCTCCTCCCATGTGTCTAGCAGCCAATTGCTGAATCTGAACACTGTCACATCAGAGATAGCAATGCAACTATTCCCTCTAGCATGCAACATCAGCAGACAATAGGGATTTTAGTGTTGGCTCTGATAAAGTAAAAAGGAGCAGGGAAGCAATGTCAAACTGAATATCAGTGGGTCACTCTGCGAAGACACAGTCACTTTTACCCGACAGAATGTAACTTTCCATAATAAATAGAAGCCTTTTTGATTGTCATTTCTGGCCCAGCCATTCCAATGTGCTTATCCTCTCACTTACCACATCTATTACAGCTTTGAACTTTCATCTGTATAGTTGGATGCTTAAAAATGTCTTTAGATTACTGTAGATTGTAACGCATCATGCACTTTCTTGCTACATCACAGAAGAGGGAGTGTTCAACTCCATCATGACTATAGCACCTTCCTCCTACTTTTTGTACAATCGGATTGTATAAAATGCTTTAGATCTCCCATCAGCCATGTAGAAAAAGTGTCTAATTTGATACAAACTGAATGGATTGTTCAGGTGTGTCCTCCTATTCCATGGTTCTGGTAAATCTAAAGGATAATTGTACAGAGATTGTACAATCAGATTGCATAGTGATGACCAGCTATATACAAGTATAAAGGAGGGAGTGGATGGCGATTCAGCTGTCTGGCCCCATTCACATCTCCCCATAGCGGGAACTCTTGCCTCCACATCCGTTTTTTTGGGGTGTTTCCGCTCATCACGCATAGGGCAGCCCATTTAGTCTTAACACCTTAGAGAAGCTCCAGAACTTTTTTTGGAGCAGACAATGCTTCGTTTTTACAGTACATTTTTTCGTGTGTTGTCACATGCAAACGCATGCCTGCTATCCACGATAGGGGTGCCTTTAACATTTAATGACAACAAAAACACAATGTGCAATTTGCAGCGTGTTTCAGAAAGGCACTTTGTCATGTGTTCAGAAATGAAGATGTGAATGGAGCCTGATTGTTCGTGTGTAAACACTAATTTCACTTTCAGGCCTCGTTCAACCTAGCGTAGTGGGAGCACACATTTTCTGGCACGTTTTTCCCACAACATGCATAGCTCAGTCCATTGATTTCAATAGACTGCCCTACACATGGCAAAGTAGCTGGAGTGTTACAGTTTGCATGTTTTCCTTACTGTGTGTTTTGCTACGTTTGTTTCTTTATGCAGCAAAATGTGTGTTTCTGCCTTTGGTGCGCCTTTAACAATTGTCATCGAAAGCCCCACTAATTAATTTTAGGTGTATAAAGGTAGCCATACACTATAGAATCTGACTGAACAATCTCTGTACGATCTCCTTTAGATTTACCAAAGCTACAGTGCTCAGCATGAGTACACCTCAACAGATTTGTCAGAAAACCTTTACTTTCCTTTCAGAATCAACTTTTTCTATGGGACACTATACTACAAAATACTCCCACAAATACCAGCCATTGATTGCAAATAAGATTTGTTAACCACATCCCCACCGCCCTATAGCCGATATACTGCTACAGGGCGGCAGGGGTGAGCAAAATCACATATATACACTATTTTGCATTTCCAGGTAGGGGGCTCATGCCACCATTCGCGGTCATCAATCAACGGGCCCCTACAGGTGATTACCACTCAAGACCATGTTGCAAAAATGAATAAACCAAAGTGAAAGTCTTAGGAGCAAAGCTAAATTTTAGAAAAAATCCTAATTAATTAACAAGAATTTAGCTACAGGTGAGTCTAATTATTCATTAAACAGGTGTCCAACAGACAGTTGATTATAAAAGGGCATTGCTTAGAGAAATCCCCTCCCATTTCATACTGTCAGCTATGGCACCACATGGAAGAGAAATGTTGCAAGGCCTGAGAAAGAAAATAATATCTTTACACAAAGGTGAAGGCTACAAGAAGATCAAAGCTTTACTTATCAGTCAGAATACTGTAACAAAAGTGATACAAAAATGTAACAAAGATGGAACTGCAACCATCTCAGAGATATCCAGCCTGTCCACAGCAGTTAACACCTCGACAAGAGTGTCTTCTGTTGAGAAAATCACCATGCAAGTTCATTGCAGTTAGCTAAAGAAGTAGAAAGCCAAACTGGGGTGATTGTTTCCCATGACACAATATGGCTTACACTACAGAGGAATGGCATGCATGTGTGTAGTTCACGTAGGAAGCCTCTCCTAAAGCCCATGCACAGAAAAAGCCAACCTAGAAATTGCCAGAGCCCATGCTGAAAAAGAAGATGACTACTGGGACTCTGTACTCTGGAGTGATGAGACCAAGATAAAGGTTTTTGGAAATTCAAAACTCTTTGGTGTCGCAAAGGTGAGGAGTACAAAGAAAAATGCATGGTGCCTACAGTGAAACATGCTGGTGGCAGTGTCCTTCTGTGGGGATGCATGAGTGCTGCTGGTGTCGGGGAATTGCATTTCATTGATGGGATCATGAATTCACAGATGTACTGCTCTATATTGAAAGAGAAGATGCTATCATCACTCTGTGCCCTTGGTCAGTGTGCACTTTTCCAACGTGACAATGATCCAAAACACACATCTAAGGGTGAAAGTAAATCAGTGGACAAGTATGTCTCCTGATCTGAACCTAACTGAACACCTATGGGGAATTCTGAAGAGACAGGTTGAGCATCACCATCCAGACTCTAAAAGAGGCCATTCTTGAAGTATGGAAAAAGACAGATGTTGCAAACTTGTTCATTCCATGTCTAGAAGACTTGGTGCTACAAATCATGGAGGTCATACAAAATACTATATGGAGTAGTTTTTGTTGTGGGGTGCATTCATTTTTGCATCAACTAATTTGAGTAAAACTGAAGATTTTGTAAAGTTATACTATTAACCTTACTTTCATGTTATGAGCTAAACAAATGTTCTATAAAACTTTTGGCAAATGTTTGGAAACTGTTCTTGTGTTAATTGAGATATTGATTAAAATATTACTTTTCAAAAGGGGTGTACTCATTTATGCTCAGCATTGTATATAATAGGAGGACACACCTATCGATCCAATCACTCTGTATCCAATCAGGTCAACTGGTGTACTACTTCCTTTTACTGGTTCAAACTCAGGACAGTTAATGGAGGAATTTTCAACAGGACACTGAGGCTAAAGTACAGCCTGGTCTAAGAGAAACAGAAAGCTTTTTTTTCTGTAAAAAGTACATTAAAAAGGTATGCTGGTACATACGGAAGCTGGAATTTATAAAAAAAAAAAAAAAAGTGAACTTAGTCTTTAACCACTTGCTAGCCGAGCTATAACCGAAAGACTGCGCACACCTGGCGATCTTCATGATCGCCGTGTCTTACGGACACAGCTGATCACGTGATGAGGTAAAAGGCCAATCACAGCAGCCTTTTACCATGTATCAGCTGTGTCCAATGACACAGCAGATCACCGAGTAAATACAGTTGCCAGTTATCGACAGCACTTTCCTCACGCTGTCACACCATGAGGAAAGTACTACCGATAACCGGCAGTTGCCACAGAGCAGATCAGCAGTGATCATCAGGGCACTGATGATCAGTGCCGCCAGTCATTGTCCGCTATCAGTGACCATCAGTGCCACCTATCAGTGACCATCATTGTTGCATATCAGTGCTGCCTCATCAACGCACATCATTGAAGGAGAAAAATTACCTGTTTGCAAAATTTTATAACAAAAACAAAAGACACTTTTTTTCACATTTTTTGCTTTTTTTTGTTTATAGCACAAAAAATAAAAACACCCAGTGGTGATTAAATACCACCAAAAGAAAGCTCTATTTGTGTAAAAAAAAAAAAAATTATAAAAATTTCATATCGGCACAGTGTTGCATGACTGCGCAATTGTCATTCAAAGTGCGACAGTGTTGAAAGCTGAAAATTAGCCTAGGCAGGAAGGGGGTAAAAGTGCCCGGTAGGCAAGTAGTTAAAGTGGTTGTAAACCCTGACATATACCCAGTAAAGAGACTGGCCTCAAGCAATACACAGAGATGAAACAAATCCTCCTACATCCTGTATGTGCTGCACTTCAGCGGTGAAACTCTATTGGCTTATTCACACATGTGCATTGCCATGTGTGCTGAATGCATACAGAGCAGTGTAAATCCAACCTAAAATTGAAGGCATTTACATACATGCCATTACTTCAACAAAAAGTGGGCCAGCTCTAAGTAAAACAGAAAATTTTAATATATTATTCATTTTTTATTGCATCACAGCTTATACTTTTGCCTTTAGGTACACAGGGCATTCCTAAAGACAGCAAGCTCATTTATGCATTGGCAAGTTTCAGCTGCAAAGTAGGAGCTCTGGCACACCCCCTCATGCGCCTCGCACAGCTCATTGTTATCAAGGCTCACTCTCAATGACCAACAGCTGTTGCTTTTTGACTTTCTAACTGAAACAAATTACCCAGGTTAAGCAACTCAAACCCAGGGACATAACTGTACCTATTTCTAAGATTTGCAACCAGTACACGTACACTAAAGTACAGGGACACATTAAAGTGGTAGCAAACTTAAAAAAAAAAAAAAAAATTCTCTCTGCAAGGTAAAGGCATAATGTGCGACTAGCACATTATGAAAGACATTCCTTGAAACAAATCCCTCTAGCGGCACACTGTCACCGCTGCAGAGGCTTCCAACTTCACCCAGTCTTCCTTCCAGCTTCAATGATCGAGCCGCAATGACGTCACTCCCACGAAATGCGAGTGGGAGTCACAGCCACAGCACAGAGCTGGTGACGATACCGGCTGCCAACCAAGCGAATATAATCTAAACAATGCGTATCTAGGAGATATTCATTTAAACCAGGGCTTGACAGATTTGCTTTGAATCTAGAAGCCAGCTAAAACAAAGTTAGGAGTCAGGTGGGGGGGGTGGGACAAGAGGGGAGAGTGTCATGAGAGAGGGGCAGCAGAACAGGAGGGGGAAGTGTCGGGGGGGGGCAGTGTCACACACACCTTGGGAAGCACCAGTCCTTACCTGTCTAGCAGCAGCTCCTCCAGATGGTGTCCAATGAAAGGATAGGGTGCCAGGAGGTGTAGCTGAACCTGTGTCCCATCTCTACCAGGATCTCCAGCGGAAGCTGCAACAAGGAGAAGGGGGGCCTCCGCTGGTACCCCCTGGCCTCACCCACCTTTCACAGCCTGGCGCACAATGCAGTTCCTGACCGGAACCTGCCTGACAGCGGGCCCCAATCGCTCCCTGAACACACCTGGGATCCATGCACCACTCCACCCTACTCTGCATCCTGGCAGCCGGTCTGCCCAGATAGTGGCTGCCCCACGTTAAAGATGGCCCTGGTTGGGCCCCATGGTCCAGGGCCCTCGGGACACCCAGGCACCCTAATTGTGTATGGGCTGTTATCCCCAGATGGTGGCCCTGCCGCTGGTGAGTGGGCTGGCGGGGGCTCAGGTTTCTGGCTGCCGTTGTGACTTACCACCTGGGATTTGTCAAGCCCTGATTTAACCTACAGGTAAGCTTTATTGTAAAAAACATACCTGTAGGTAAAAATAAAAATCCTGAGTTCACTACCATACTATCACTTTAGGAATACATTATAACATGATAGTTCTAACACATTTGTTTCCATTGCAAACTACATGGTACAACTGAAATTTAAAAATTTTGCAGCAGAGAGCATTTTCTTTCATAAGCAATAAAAATAGTTAATGGGACACTGATGTCATAAAGCTGAACAAAAATATTTCTATATTATACCCCAATAAAATGTACCTCTAAGGCTTAGTACACACAAGAGAGTATCAAACGAATGATCAATTGTTCTTGTTTTTTTTTTTTTGCAGCGCTGCACATTTATGAGATATTCATTTTACCTACAGGTAAGCTTTATTATAGGCTTACCTGTAGGTAAAAGATACAAAAGTGGGTTTGCTTCCACTGTAAGGACATTGCAAGTACAGAAAAATACCTGTTGATCTGCCAGAAATGCACTCAGCAGCCAATCTACTGTAGTGGGCATACAAGACAGTAGCATTTCTGGACAGAAACTGCAAGATTTGGTATCAGCCCTGACAAGTTGTTTTTGTTAAAATCTCTCCCTCCAAAACATAGGGGAGTGTACTATATAGTATAATAGAAAAACTGGTATGACGGATTAGACTCTTTTAGATAACTAGGGATGCACTGAAATTTTGGCCAAAAATAGCCGATAGGAAAATTTTAGCCGATACAGGTGTCGATAGCGGGCGGTGGAGAAAGGCAGGAGAGGAGCGGCGTATACAGTGAGCTACCGCTAAGGCTACGTTCACACTAGCGTTGTGTGCAGGTGGCAGAGGCGTTTGGGAAGCGTTTTTAACGCTTCCCAAACGCCTCGGTCAATTCTGCACATTGTAGCACATGGTGCTGTTCTAACGGGAGCATTAGCGTTGCGGCAAAATGGACACCTCTGGTCGAGTCAGGAGGTGTTGAAACCTCCTATTCTAGCCTATGGTGCCGCTCTGCAAACGCCCGGCCGGCGTTTGCGGCGCGGTTGTGGGGCATTTGCAGAGTGGTAACACCATTTAAACTTCATTATAGGCGTTTGTGTGGTGTTTTTTTAACGCTCGGCAAACGCCTAGCAACCTCCGCTAAACCGCGCATGCGGCGTTTGCGAAGCCTTTGCCGAGCGTTAAAAAAACGCTCCGAAAACACTGGACCAACGCTTGCCAAGCGCTATAGGGGAGTTTGGCAAGCGTTTGTAAAACAGTCAAGCGTGAACAAGCCCTTAATGTCACTGTCGGTTTTTAAATGTAATTACTGGCTTTTTTTCCCTCTTCATTTTTAGCTCAGAGAAGGAGCTGTCATTCTCCCCGCCACTAAAGGAAATAAAGTGCAGGGTCACCCAGTGACGTTACCCAGTGACCCTGCCCCTCAGTTTCCTTTAGCGCCGGGGAGAATGACAGCTCCTTCTCGGAGCTATAGGGAAGGCAAAAAAAAGCCGGTAATGACATTTAAAAACCAGCAGTGACATATAGGGGCAGCCAGTGAGGAAGTCACTGCTCCCTCACTATGTACACTGCTCCTCTCCTGCCCATTCCTTGCACACACTGACCCCCTCCCCCTACAAAAAGGACCTGTCACTCATATGCCATCACATCAGGGACTATTGGTCCCCCATGTGATAGCAATAAAATCATACATTAAATAAAAATACACATTAAAACTTATAAAAAAAAAAATAATAATTTGAGCCTCTCCACATACGCAGACATTTCGGTTTCAGTTTTTGGCCACGTGCGTTCTGAATTTTCGGTATGGGTTTTTCGGCATCAGAATTTTCACTTCGGTGCACCACTATAAATAACACTTGCAAAGTAAACAGGACAGCTCTGTATTTCTGACACCAAAAGGTACTTTGAGCAAATTAGAAAAGTTTGCAGTTAGAATCCACATACACTTTAAATCAGTGGTGGGCAAGCTGTGGCCCTGAAATAAACATCCCAATGGGCATTGCAAGGCTGAAATTTACAAATCATGACTCCCAGAGGCAGAGGCAAGACGGGACTTGTAGTTCTGCAAAATCTGGAGGGCCGTAGGTTGCCCGCTCCTAAATTAAATTTAAATACAACTAAGTGCAACTTTTTTTTTTTTTAGTTTTGGGTAGAATGGAGAGGGATTAGAACCCCTTTCAGGTTTTATTGCTGGCTGTGCCCCCTGTTTGCTGCCTCTCAGTTTGTCCAATTTTCCATTTTCATTGAGAGTAAAAGAGAATCCTAAATTTTAGTTTGTCCCCAAAAAAGTAATAAAGGGAAAATCTTCCAATGGGGGACGCTAGTTCTGGTGACCTGGGAGTCCGACAAGGAATTTACAGGGAATTCCTCTTATTTCCTGTTTGGTTATGGTACAGGAAGTGAAGGGAAGTCTCCACAATGGGACACAGAAGATGAAAAAAAAAAAAATCTGACATGGACTATAACCTTTACTTGCTCTATCCAAAAATAAAAGTTTTGTTCTACTTTAAAAAAAAAAAAGACCCCTCTAACCCATCCTGAATGGTTTTTACTTTTTCTTACCTTGTGACACAAGTTATACTCACCTAAGTCCACCATATAGGTCCCTCACTGGTGCCTTTACCAGGTGCGGGACAGTGCTTATCTGATACTGCAGATGGCCCCACACCAGTGTCCCCTTGTGATGACATTGATTCTCTTCTGGATCCTGCATGAACCCCACTGCTGGACAGCCAATAGAAAGTATCCATGCTACACAGTGACATGAACAGCTGAAGAAGGACCCCACCTGTGTAAACAAAGGAAGATGGAAAACCTGGGACTAGAGGATCACATGACCTTGGTGCTCCGTAGGTAAAATGGGTTTGTTTTTTACTGCCAATGATCAGTTATAAGGGGTAGGAGTTGAAAGCTTTGCCCTTTAATGAACACCAGTGCAGAAAGAAACCTGAAAGTTGCAATTTTTGGCCACCTTATAAAAATGCTAGTTGCCCGGCTGTAAGGCTGATTCTCTGTGAGCCTCCGACCTGGAACAAGCGTGCGGCAAATGATGCCCAAACACCTATTTTAGGTCAACGACTCAAGAAGAACTGAAGACATTGGCTTTGTATGAAAGCCAGAGAACTAGCATTTTCACAAAAGATGACAGCAGTGGCATTTTTTTTAACCCGAGGTTGGGATCTGAGAAGATCACAAGGCACTGATCTCCATAAAGCCACTCAATTTCTGCTACCAAATTATGGAAACAGGATACAGTTTGAATCCTTCCATGATCTTCTTAGCTCGCTCATTATTAGACATGGTGGATAGATTCCTTGGGTTTATTCTGGGTCAACCCAAATGAATGGCAGGCGTCCGGATCGGAATTGTCAATATCTTCTTTCTCTGAATGGCCACGGTTCTATGGAATAGATTCTGTCACAGGAAAACAGACTATGTACAATTCACAAAATGAGTTCGTCTCTGATTCACCTTGGGGGTCAGTGTGGCAGCCTAGCCCAGGGAGTGATCATTAGACACCGACATCAGTCAGACAAGCAGTGATGATGGCCTGTAGATGGGTGGGTAGCAGGTCACTTAGATGTTTATTGCATGTACCAAGCCACCAGGACGGGGAATGACAGAAGTGTACACAAAACTCGTATCAGCTTCCACTGCAGCCAACTTCCTTGGGCACCTCATGCAGGGGGTAGCCAGGCTTAGCTCGGACGGTGGAGGAGGCTCACAGAGAGGACAGGCCGGGTACCTCAGTCCCACAGCCTGCTGATGGGTGGAGGGCTTCTCTGAGGTAATAATGACAGGCCTCAATCAAGCACTTTCAGCTCCCGTATTTCAAAGTTTGACCCAGTTTTCCTTTCAGAAGAAACGGGTACCCGGCACTGAAAGTCTGTACCCACACCTCTCTCCTTTCCCCCCCGCTCATACACGCACTGTGTAAAGCCGCCTTATTCACGCCGCAATCCCACCTCGGAGGCCGCTATTCCCTGTCAGGCAGGTACGGGTCCTGATAAGCGGATTTAGCGAAGCGCTTCCAGCGCCGCCTTCTGCCACCCGCAACGCCTTACACGGGTCTACCGAGCCCTACAACCAGCCAATAACAGCTACAGCAGCGCATACACGACAACGCCACAGACCACTCAGAAAAAGGACAGCGCAAGAACCCGCCTTACTGGGCGCGGCGAAACAAATAAGCGGCTAGGTTGTGTTCTAAACGTTGTAGTGTAACAGATGCGCGTCACTCTGCCCAGCAACGTGACGTAGCATAGAAACGGAAAATATCGAACGGATGCTTGGAGGGGTCAATATGTACAAAGCGTTTGCTTCGTTCTCCTGTATCGTTTGGTTTCCCTTCTAGGGAGCTGATAAACTGACGTTAAGGAGCTTTTCTGCGTTTTTATTCAGCAGCCCCTGGACTCTCCCTAATGTTGTCCTATGTATCCATGTACATATATTCGTTTACAGTAGTTTACAGGCAGTTCAGTTTACAGTTGTTTTTTTTAACGCATGAAACATGCGTTTAGGAGTAAATTTTATCAGCGTTTTAAACAAAAATGTTTGTAAATGTGTCTAAACACGGTTAACCGCGTTTATAAATGTTTGCGTTTAGAAGCCTTTTTTAACTGTTCCATATCCAGATGCTTGCCAGAACCTTTTTTCATCATCAGAAATGCATGCAAAGCGTTTTCCATGTATTCAAATGGACCCGGTACACCAGCGCAGTCAGCTTCAGGTTTTGCGTGAAGGAAAAAATGGTAGAATGTGCCGCATTATGCTTATGATGGGATCCATAGTGAATACAACCAGAAAAGACAGGTCATCTCAACACATACTACTCTCTCTGCTTCTGCTCTCTCTATTTCAAAATGCCTGAAATAGTTAATTTTTTACTGTTTTTCAGTGCATTCTGGGCATTTGGGAAGGTTTGAGGTTATCTTTAACCATTTCAATACCGTGCAATTTTACACCTTCCTGCCCAGGCCATTTTTCAGGTTTCAGCGCTCTCACACTTTGAATGATGATTGCGCGGTCATACAACATTGTACCCAAACTAAAATTTTATCATTTTATTCACACAACTAGAGCTTTCTTTTGGTGGGATTTAATCACCGCTGGGGTTTTTATTTTTTGCTAAATTAACAAAAATTTTTTTTTTTTTTTAAGATTTGTTTTTCATATTTTACTATGACCAAAGTAGTACAATGTTACCATAGTAACATTGTACTACTTTGGGGAAGTGATCAGTATTTTTTTTTTTTTTTTTTACACAATTTGCTTATAGCAAAGAATTACTTTGCTATAAGCAAGCATTTACCTGAATGAAATCGATTCATTCAGCTTTTTTTTTTTTTTTTTTGTGCTTAGCTGAGATTTGGTCACAGCTAATCACATGACATGTGCATGTGATTAGCTGTGACCATTCACAGCTAGGCACTAGTATACAATGGATGGCATGAAAGAAGCCATCCATTGTATACAACTGTCATGTGACCTGCTGTGATTGGTCACAGCAGGTCACATGGTACCAGTAACGGGAGCCGGTACTCGGATCTGTCATCGGCCGTGTCCGAGGTGCACGGCCGGTGACAGAACGCGCTGCTGCGCCGCTCTGCATTAGTGCAAACTGCGCATGTGCGGGAGCACGCCAAATGGTGTGCACCCGGAATGCAAGAACACTTTTGAAGCCGCCAAACGGCCATTGGCCGGGCGGCTAATGGTTAAAAAATGCTTCTAAACGCAAACACTCATAAATACTGTATGCAAAGGCGGCTAAAGTGACTTTTTTTAACCTACGTTTTCCAGCAGTTTCCATCGTTCAGAAGTGTTTTCCAAATGTCCCGTGTACATGGAGCCTTATTGATGACAATGTAAATGCTGTTTCTAATGAATTGTGACGAACGTATTTTACCTCAACAATGAAAAAAACACAGCATGCCTCCTAATGTTCTTGGGTGTGAAAGAGACACCTGTTAGCGTATGTAGCCAAAGCGTTTTTTCTCTTACGTTCATTGACGGACACAGCCTCTTCTTCTTTGTCAATGACCAAAAAGGGTTTTATAGCCCCACCCACAGAACTATGGCATGAGGCAGAAAAAACGTTGGCACCTCCTATGGGCATTCCTCATTGTGCAGGGCTTTTTTTCTCAGAGGAGAGGTGCAGGATCTCCCCCCTTCCGAGTCAACCCTTGTCTCCGTCCCCTACCCACCTATGAACACCATCCTTTGGTTCCACCACCTACCAGTACCACCCATTTTAGTGAATACAGAACCAAGCATCATTTTGTGTTAAGTAATTTGTATAGAATTTGCTTAAGCTAACATAAAAAAATAGTAAAATAGATCCCCTGCTGCCAACAACAAAAGCACCCTAAGGAACAAAATCCCCCCCCCCCCAGCAGCAATAGACCCAGTGCAGCAACAATAGATCTCCCAGCAGTCAGCAACAACAGACCAATCCCTCAACAGTAGATCCCTCCCAGCAACAATTGACCCTTCAGCAACAATCGACCCCTCCTTCATCAAGAGATTGAACCCACCAGCAACAACAGATCCCCCCCACAGCCAGCATAAATAGACCCTCTTGCACACCCCAGCACCTCTTGCCATTACATACATTCAGTGCTGGAGGTACCGGAACTGTGTTCCCACCTAAAAAAAAGTCCTGCTGCTTTGGACCTTCAGTCATTTCTGCCTAGTGTCAGAAGTATGGACATGTTTTATTATGCTGGCCCTTTAGCTTTTAATTTATTTTTCCTGCAGAGATCTTCTATCATTATTCGGGTTGGGCAAATGTAGATCGAGTAGTCACCCCAGTCTGACCAGTGAGCATGCGTGGACTGCTAGCTCCGTGCTTGTTCGGCTGTGACAATGCCCCATCCTAAACCTGGGGTGGCCATGGAGTTGAATGTCTCTCAGGGACACATAGGACCGGGCACCTATAGTCTGTGTCACAGTGTGACCCCTGGCCGGCAGTCCCCCATTTCCGTGGAGAGGTAGATCTGTCACGGGAGCCTTACCCACCCGCTCCATTGGATTGGTAAATAGAAATGGGTAATGAACATGGCATGCCTCCATGAGTAACTCCACTTTTACTGGGAAATACAAATGACACCTACAATTCCTACACAAATCACATTATCTTTCATTGTTATTAACAAGCAACTTCCCTTCCTAATCTACAGGGACCCTCCAGGAGGTGTCATTTCCTGCTGTGTGACTGTTAGGCTGATATTCCCACAAGTTTGCACTGACATCAGTCAGATGATGGGCGTCCCCTCCAACAACCATCATCTCTACAGGTTTGCAGACCCTACCACTTTCTCCACAGGTACCCCGCAGGAGCAGCCGCCGATCGATCATTGCAAAAGTCGTTCCCGTGTATTTGGTTCAAGAACACACATGGATCTATCTGCACAATAACAAAAGGTAAGAATCTCCGAACCTTTCACAACCATAACAATATACATCAATCACCCAGAGGGGAGTGTTGTCCTCTCAACAAAAATGGAGTTACTCTTTAAAGCAATACAGGACTGAAGATCATTTCTGAATGATTGTCAGCTCTTGTGCCCAGACTTTACATTCCTGCATTAGCACTTCTTGGTCTTTTGATCAAATTTTGCTGCGTCGTTAGCCTGAGGGGTTTCCCTGCTGTCCAGCTGCGTCATTGAGAAGTTCTTCGATCTATCCAAGCCTTTTGGTCCTTGTGGGGTACCCTCTGCTCGGCCTGGTAGGATCGTCAATTAAATTTGGCTTTACCTACTTGCTGCTATTGGGTTAGAGGCTTAGTCCCCACAAGGAACGAGACTGCGATCTACCCTTTTTCCTTTCTGCATTATTGCTTCTCGCCTTTTTGCCATGATCAAGTTTGGTATCGACCTAGGCCCTTAGGGGTGTCCCTGCTGTTCAACTGCGTCGTTGAGAAGTTCTTCGATCTATCTAAGCCTTTTGGTCCTTGTGGGGTACCCTCTGCTCGGCCTGGTAGGATCGTCAATTAAATTTGGCTTCACCTTCTTGCTGCTATTGGGTTAGAGGCTTAGTCCCCACAAAGAACGAGACTGCGATCTACCCTACTGTCCTCTTTTCTTTCTGCATTATTTCTTCTCGGCCTTTTGGCCATGATCAAGTCATGATCTGTGAATAAACTTCACTACAATTGAAACACTTTAGAATTTTCAGACTGAAGGCATCTATGTGAAAGAGAGCTCTGCATTGATTAAAGAAGGGGAAATGTGTCGGGACATTACAGATGATCATTGCTGACCACTGCATCACCGCCATAAGATAACAGCAACATCCCTTTTAAATCTGTTCTTTGTTTTGTGACTGAAAAGGTTTGTTCTTATGTTGATCTTATTAAACAAGTCTGGAAATTAAGAAGGAAGGTTCTAGGATGAGGCTTATCACAAACAGGCATCTAACACAAGAAATACGATGACTAGCATGGAGTAGCTTAGCGTAGTGCAGTGTAGTGTAGGTCCTTCCCTAAAAGAGTCTACCTTGTCGTGGTGGGCAGGCTTGTCATCTTTTGGTTAAAAATGTAAAAACTGGAGAAAATCTATTGTCTCTGGGCAGTTTCATTTTTGACCATGGGATTCAACTAAAAGACTCCTAGATTTCACTTAGGCAGACCAGAAAAAAATTGTTATATCTCTATATTTATAGAAAAAAGATACAGACAATAATTTGTACAAAACATTTTAACGTGGCTTTGTATGTTGCAGCATTTTTAATGTTACACGTTTATTCCTTCTCTTTAATGCCGGCAACATTTCTCTGATCTAATGTTTAACCATTTCCCTCCCAGCCTATGGCCGAATGGCAGCCGGCAAAAACCCTTACCTTTCCGGGTGGATGCCATATGGCCTCCTTTCGGCTATGCTCAGTTTGCGCAGCGGCTTGATCTCTCACTGGCCATGTACCTCGGACACGGCCGATGACAGATCTGAGTACCGGCCCCATTGCCGGTACCATGTGACCTGCTGTGACCAATCACAGCAAGTCACATTACAGTTGTATACAATGGATGGCTTCATTCATGCCATCCATTGTATACTAGTGCATCTAGCTGTGAATGGTCACAGCGATCACATGCACAAGGTGGGCCAATTACAGCCCAGCTGTGTCATGTGATTAGCCGTGGCCAAATCACAGCTAAGCGTTAAAATAAAAAAAATAAAAAACCCTGAATGAATCGATGTCATTCACGTAAATGGTTGCTTATAGCAAAGTAATTCTGTACTATAAGCAAATTGTGTAAAAAATAAAAAAAAAATACTGGAAACATGTGACATCCACTTCGTTGAGCTACCTGTGTGCTCCTTAGCCCCGCCCCTTTATGACGTCATCGGAGGGAGGAGTCTATACTGAGCGGGTGCTCTGCTCAGAAGACAGCAACACTCCGGAGTGTACAGACGTGTGGTAAGTGTGCGGAGTGACAGAGCGCCATCTGTCATCTTGGAGGGGAACAATCGGCAGCCAATGTAGAAGAAATGATTGTGTGATATGAGAAGTGCGGGGGAGGGGCGGACTACAATCCATTCAATGCGGTCTCTACAGGGCTCGGAGAATCCGTCCAATCATCTCTGAGCCAGGCTGGGGAGGGCACATGAAATAAAGGGGCACTCTGATGAGGAAAGTCCGTGTAAGGGGGACAATGATGGGAACACTACATGTAAGGGGGCACTCCGATGGGATCTGTCAATGTAAGGGGGCACTCCGATGGGATCTATCAATGTAAGGGGGCACTCCTATGGGATCTATCAATGTAAGGGGGCACTCCGATGGGATCTATTAATCTATTTAAAATAAAAAAAAAAAAAACCCTGAATGAATCGATGTCATTCACGTAAATGGTTGCTTATAGCAAAGTAATTCTGTACTATAAGCAAATTGTGTAAAAAATAAAAAAAAAATACTGATCATTTTCCCAAAGTAGTACAATGTTACTATGGTAACATTGTACTACTTTGGTAATAGTGAAATCTGAAAAAAATCTGAAAAAAAGTAAAAAATGTAATAAAAAATTAAAAATAATTAAAATTAAAAAAAAATTAAAAATTATATATATTTTTTTTTCATACTGTCACCAGTCAGTGTCCCTGATCATCGCCATGCCAGATATATGATAATGCTGTACTGCACTGCTGACAGTATGTAAATAAAATAGTGAAAATAATTTTTTACATTTTTTCATTTTTCGAAAAATTGACAAAAAATTACAACTTCAAAAAACTCTCAATGCCTCTTATGAAATACGTCGGACTGTCTGCTTTGCAAAAATGGGTCATTTGGGGGATATCTGTACTGTTCTGACATTCTGACTCAAGAAATTAGATTGGCTGTCAGTACTTCAGGATTGATCAATATTCAGATCTATACCATAGTTTGTGAACTCTATAACTTTCCTACAAACTAAATAATACATCCTAATTTGGGTTATTTTCACCAAATACATGTAGCAGAATACATCTTGGCCTAAATTCATGAAGAACAATTATTTATTTGCAAACTTTTATAACAGAAACAAAGAAAAACGTGTTTTTTTCAAAATTTTCGGTATTTTTTTGTTAATTTAGCAATAAATGAAAACCCCAGCGGTGATTAAATCCCACCAAAAGAAAGCTCTAGTTGTGTGAAGAAATTGATAAAATTTTAGTTTGGGTACAGTGTTGTATGACCGCGCAATTGTCATTCAAAGTGTGACAGTGCTGAAACCTGAAAATTGGCCTGGGCAGGAAGGGGGTAAAAGTGCCCGGTATGGAAGTGGTTAATGTAACAGTCAGAGCCTATAGAGTGGAGCTCCACTTGACAGGTAACATGTGACCTCCAAAATGGAGCTCCATTCTGCAGCCAGACCCCTCTTGTTCCTATAAAAATATATACAGGAAACATGTGACAGGAAACATGTGACATCCACTTCGTTGAGCTACCTGTGTGCTCCTTAGCCCCGCCCCTTTATGACGTCACCGGAGGGAGGAGTCTATACTGAGCGGGTGCTCTGCTCAGAAGACAGCAACACTCCGGAGAGTACAGACGTGTGGTAAGTGTGCGGAGTGACAGAGCGCCATCTGTCATCTTGGAGGGGAACAATCGGCAGCCAATGTAGAAGAAATGATTGTGTGATATGAGAAGTGCGGGGGAGGGGCGGACTACAATCCATTCAATGCGGTCTCTACAGGGCTCGGAGAATCCGTCCAATCATCTCTGAGCCAGGCTGGGGAGGGCACATGAAATAAAGGGGCACTCTGATGAGGAAAGTCCGTGTAAGGGGGACAATGATGGGAACACTACATGTAAGGGGGCACTCCGATGGGATCTGTCAATGTAAGGGGGCACTCCGATGGGATCTATCAATGTAAGGGGGCACTCCTATGGGATCTATCAATGTAAGGGGGCACTCCGATGGGATCTATTAATGTAAGGGGGCACTCCGGTGGGATCTGTCCGTGTAAGGGGGCACTCCGATGGGATCTGTCCGTGTAAGGGGGCACTCCGATTGGATCTGTCCGTGTAAGGGGGCACTCCGATGGGATCTGTCCGTGTAAGGGGGCACGCCGATGGGATCTGTCCGTGTAAGGGGGCACTCCGATGGGATCTGTCTGTGTAAGGGGGCACTCCGATGGGATCTGTCCGTGTAAGGGGGCACTCTGATGGGATCTGTCCGTGTAAGGGGGCACTCCGATGAGATCCGTCAATGTAAGGGGGCACTCCAATGGGATCTATCAATGAAAGGTGGCACTCCGGTGGGATCTGTCCGTGTAAGGGGGCACTCCGATGGGATCTGTCTGTGTAAGGGGGCACTCCGATGGGATCTGTCCGTGTAAGGGGGCACTCTGATGGGATCTGTCCGTGTAAGGGGGCACTCCGATGAGATCTGTCAATGTAAGGGGGCACTCCAATGGGATCTATCAATGAAAGGTGGCACTCCGGTGGGATCTGTCCGTGTAAGGGGGCACTCCGATGGGATCTATCAATGTAAGGGGGCACTCCGGTGGGATCTGTCCGTGTAAGGGGGCACTCCGATGGGATCTGTCCGTGTACGGGGGCATTCCGATGGGATCTGTCCATGTAAGGGGGCACTCCGATGGGATCTGTCCGTGTAAGGGGGCACTCCGATGGGATCTGTCCGTGTAAGGGGGCACTCCGATGGGATCTGTCCGTGTAAGGGGGCACTCCGATGGGATCTGTCCGTGTTAGGGGGCACTCCGATGGAATCTGTCCGTGTAAGGGGGCACTCCGATGGGATCTGTCCGTGTAAGGGGGCACTCCGATGAGATCTATCAATGTAAGGGGGCATTCCGATGGGATCTATCAATGTAAGGGGGCACTCCGATGGGATCTATCAATGTAAGGGGGCACTCCGATGGGATCTGTCCGTGTAAGGGGGCACTCCGATGGGATCTGTCCGTGTAAGGGGGCACTCCGATGGGATCTGTCCATGTAAGGGGGCACTACGATGGGAACAGTCCATGTAAGGGAGCACTCTGATGGGAACAGTCCATGTAAGAGGGCACTCTGATGGGAACAGTCCATGTAAGGGGGCACGCCAACGGGAACAGTCCATGTACGGGGCACTCTAATTGGAATAGTCCATGTAAGGGAGCACTCCGATGGGAACACTGCATGTAGGGGGGCACCCTGATGGTAACAGTCCATGCAAGGGAACACTCTGATGGGAACACTGCATGTAAGGGGGCACTCTGTTGGGAACAGTTCATGTAAGGGGGCACTCCTATGGGAACAATCCATGTAAATGGGCACTCCGATGGCAATAGTCCATGTAAGGGGGCACTCTGGTGGGAACAGTCCATGTAATGGGGGCACTCCGATGGGAACAGTTCATGTAAGGGGCACTCCGATGGGAACACTGCAGGTAAGGGGGCACTCCGATGGGAACAGTCCATGTGCGGGGCACTCTAATTGGAATAGTCCATGTAAGGGAGCACTCCGATGGGCACACCGCATGTAAGGGGGCACCCTGATGGGAACAGTCCATGTAAGGGGGCACTCTGGTGGGAACAGTCCATGTAAGGGGGCACCCTGATGGGAACAGTCCATGTAAGGGGGCACTCTGATGGGAACACTGCATGTAAGGGGGCACTCTGATGGGAACAATTCATGTAAGGATGCACTCCAATGGGAACAGTTCATGTAAGGGGGCATTCCGATGGGAACAATGCATGTAAATGGGCACTCCGATGGCAATAGTCCATGTAAGGGGGCACTCTGTTGGGAACAGTCTATGTAATGGGGGCACTCCGATGGGAACAGTTCATTTAAGGGGCACTCCGCTGGGAACACTGCAGGTAAGAGGGCACTCCGATGGGAACAATCCTATGTAAATGGGCACTCCGATGGCAATAGTCCATGTAAGGGGGCACTCTGTTGGGAACAGTCCATGTAATGGGGGCACTCCGATGGGAACAGTTAATTTAAGGGGCACTCCGCTGCGAACACTGCAGGTAAGAGGGCACTCCGATGGGAACAGTCCATGTAAGGGGGGCACTCCGATGGGAACAGTGCATGTAAGGGGGGCACTCCGATGAGGACAGTCCATGTAAGGGGGCACTCCAATAGGGACATGTGATTTAACGGGAGGTGTGATGTGGACAACAGATTAAGGGGGCACCCCGATGGGAACAGTGCATGTAAGGGGGCATACCAATTTGAGCAGTCCATGTAGGGGGGCACTCTGATGGGAAGAGTCCATGTAAGGGGGCACTCCGATGGGAAGAGTTCATGTAAGGGGGCACTCTGATGGAAACAGTGCATGTAAAGGGGCACTCCAACACATTAGTGAAAGTGTCTAAATGAACTCATAAAGAAATCTAATAATAAAATTTAAAGCAACAAAATAAAACTGAGGGGTGAATCTATTATACATAAATAGACTGTTCACTTTGCAAGTGCAGTTGCTCCACAGCTTAATAAGGGGAAACACTGCTGACATCCATAACCCAGTCACGTGCAAGAAAAAATGCTCTTCTTTTTAATTTTCATGCTTGTGATTGGGTATCCTTTACCAAGTAAAGCTTTATTTCATGTACTAAGCTCTGGAGCAATTGCACTTGCAAAGTGCACAGGCTATTTAAGTTTAGTAAATCAACCCCAAAGTTTCCATGTTTTATAAATGTTAAGTTCTTCTCCTTCACGTTGTAAATTAGAGAAGAAACATTGATTAAAGAAGGGGAAATGTGTCGGGACATTACAGGCAGGAGCGGACTGACCATACAAACAGTCAGTAGGGGGCCCCATGAGGGACTCTTTTACTACCCCTCTAATTGTTGCAGAGCACCAGTCATAGAGCGATCTCTGTACATGGTGCGCTCCTCAGCAGCTTCTTGTCAGTCCCCATAGATCAGTGATGTGAAGGTCACCTCACACACAGATCCCCTAACCTGAGTACAGAACGGAGACAGTCGAGAGCAGGCATGGCAGGCCCGCCCCCTCTTCTGCAGCCCGCCCACAAGGATCACTCACAGCTCCCCCCTGCACACGGAAGGTTTTTTACTTTCATACATAGAATGCATAAAAGTAACAAACCTTGAGCCTTTACAACCACTTTAACCCCTCAATCATCGGGAATCTTTACTGTACTACGTAGCCAGCAGGTGCTACCTACAGACCCCTGAAAACCACACCCAATTTTTTAGCAGCGCGCTGCGTACGCCACACCTTTTTATCTAGTATTAGGGCCCAATTTATGATCTTGTACACAGGCCCACTGGTTTCATAAAACGCACCTGGCTGCATCACAAAGATAGCTGCTGCACATTGTCCAAATTTATACCTGAAAGTGCCCATCAGCTTCTACAAAAGGAAGCCAGGAACTTCTATGCAGGCTGTGCTATAATAACCAAATGATCAGGCTCACAGAGATTCCTGGTGGAATGGTTGGGAAGCCTATGGGCACCTGACAGGTTCTCAGATGGCCGCCAACTTTGAACCTGTCATGTCTTTGGTGGCTTCCCAGCAATAGCAAGGGGAATCTCTGTGAGCCTGAGCTGCAAACAAGAATTGGGCATTGGCTCATTCCTGAACATGGGGGCCCAGCAGCTTCTGCAGTTTGCTGACGGGCCCTTCTATGCAGCTGGGATGCAATATGTAGAGGATGGCTGCCACAAATGCATATAATGTAAATAGTGCAATATGTAGGTGGAGCTTTGTGTAGGTGTGGCTTGAGTGTGGGTGGGGACACATGGGGCCCCATGATCTCCTATTGCCCAGGGGCCCTATGAGTTGGCAGTCCGCCCCTTACTGTGACCTTGTGACATGAGCTTTAGGGTTGTTGTAATATGTCAGGTGTGAGTCTCTTCACTGCTGCCTGTGTGGATTACACAAGTGTGATGACTGTATAAGGGTGAAGAAGGTACATTTTTGCAGAACAAGTATGTTTGAGATTTTATAAAGGGTAGAATGTGTGGCGGGCTAAAAAGAGAATCCATCTGCATGGCACAGACATGTCGCTGATTAGTGACAATGCAGTCTTGCAATGTCACAAGGGTAACTCTGCTGGTGGTGAGTTGTCATCACCATCATCATCCACTGTGACCTTGTGACATGAGCTTTAGAGTTGTTGTAATATGTCAGGTGTGGGACTCTTCCCTGCTGCCTGTGCGAATTACATGAGTGTGACAACTGTATAAGGGGGAAGAAGATGTACTCCTTTATGGCGGGCCTTCAGCAGGACCTGTTAACCTGAAACACCAACGTTCGTGATGATTATGAGTTCAATTTATATGTATATGTGTATTTTTCCTGAACAAATATGTTTGAGATTTTATAAAAGGTAGAATGTGTGACGGGCTAAAAGAGAATCCATCTGCATGGCACAGACATGTCGCTGATTAGTGACAATGCAGTCTTGCAATGTCACAAGGGCGACTCTGCTGGTAATGAGTTTTCATCATCATCAACTGTTACCTTGTGACATGAGCTTTAGGGTTGTTGTAATATATCAGGTGTGTCTCTTCCCTGCTGCCTGTGCGGATTAGAGGAATTTGAGTACTGTTGACAAAGGCGGTTCTTTGTAAAACAAACTTTACTGCAATTAAACCACTTTAGACCTTTCATACTGAAGACATCTATGTGGAAGAGAGCTCTGCATTGATTAAAGAAGGGGAAATGTGTCGGAACATTACAGATGATCATTGCTGACCACTGCATCACCCGCCATAAGATAACAGCAACAACCCTTTTAAATATGTTCTCTGTTTTGTGAATGAAAAGGGTTGTTCTTATGTAGATCTCTGTAAACAAGTCTGGAAAGGAAGAAGGAAGGTTCTAGGATGAGGCTTATCACAAACAGGTATCTAACACAAAAAATACGATGACTAGCATGGAGTAGTTTAGCGTAGTGTAGTTTAGTGTAGGTCCTGCCCTAAAAGAGTCTACCTTGTCGTGGTGGGCAGGCTTGTCATCTTATGGTTAAAAATGTCAAAACTGGAGAAAGAATCCATTGTCTCTGGGCAGTTTCTTTTTTGACCATGGGATTCAACTAAAAGACTCCTAGATTTCACTTAGGCAGACTAGAAAAAAATAGTTATATGTCTATATTTATAGAAAAAAGATACAGACAGTAATCTGTACAAAACATTTTAAAGTGGCTTTGTATGTTGTCAGAATTTTTAATGTTACACGTTTATTCCTTCTTTTTTATGTCGGCAACATTTCTCCGAATATAATGTTTAACCACTTGAGCTCCAGAGGATTTACCCCCCTTAATGACCAGGCCTCTTTTTGCTACTCGGCGCTGCACTAATTGAACTGATAATTGCGCAGTCATGCAACGCTGCACCCAAACGAAATTTACGTCCTTTTTTTCACACAAATAGAGCTTTCTTTTGGTGGTATTTGATCACCTGTGCGCTTTTTATTTTTCACGCTATAAACAAAAAAAGGCCAAAAATTTTGAAAATAAACAATATTTTTTACTTTCAGCTATAAAAAATATTTAGTAAACTCAAAGTTGGTTATAAATTTAGGCCAAAATGTATTCTGCTACATGTTTTTGGTAAAAAAAATCCCAATAAGTGTATATTGATTGCTTTGTGTGGAAGTTGTAGCGTCTACAAACTATGGTATAAATACTGCAATTTACGCCATTTTTCTGCTATACAGCGCTGCGCTAGTTTAACGGACAATTGCACGGTCATACAATACGGTACATAAATGAAATTTACATCCTTTTTTTCCCCACAAATTGAGCTTTCTTTCGGTGGTATTTGATCGCCTGTGCGGTTTTTATTTTTTGCGCTATAAAAAAAAAGGCTGACAATTTTGAGGAAAAAAAAACAATATTTTGGACTTTTTGCCATAAAACATGTCCAGTAAAAAAAAATGCAAAAATCAAATTTAGTCATAAATTTCTGCCAAAATGCATTCTGCGACATGTCTTTGCTAAAAAAAAAACCCAATACGTGTAAATTAATTGGTTTACGTGAAAGTTATAGCGTTTACAAATGGCGGGAAAGATACTGGGATTTTTAATTTTTATTTATACTAATAATTGCGCCGATCAGCGACATATAGCGGCAATCAGCGACATATGACGGCGACCAGCGACTTATGGCGGGACTCCGGGACTGAGGCGGACATTTTGACACTGGGGGGGAGCTGACTTGGGGTCACTGACATCCCCAGTGACACCAATACAGTGATCAGTGAAAAAAAAACACTGAAACTGTACTAATGTCACTGGGGAGGAAGGGGTTAACATTTTTAGTGTTCACTGTGTGAGGGGAGTGTTTTACTAAGGGGCGGGGGTGTGTACTGAACGGGGGGGGGAGGGAGGGGGGAGCTGATCGAGGGAGAGAAACTGTATTCTCCCTCTGCAGCTTGGCGGCGAACTGTCACAGAGCAGGCTGTGTGTAAACAATGCAGCCCTGCTCTGTTTCAGTGTTCACCGCTCATCGCGGGAAAACGGCTGGTAAAAACCGGCCGTGACCCAGCGGTGGGGACCCGCTGCTGACACCCGCGGGACAGGTAGGGCGGGCGCGTGCCTCGCGCGCGCCCCCTGCCTGTTTTGTAGGCACACGTTTTAAAACGTGCTTTTGCCTACGAGCGCCGCCCTGCCACCGTTTATATGCGGTGGCTGGGCAGCATGTGGTTAACCACTTCAAGTCCGGACACTTTTACCACCTTCCTGTCCAGGCCAATTCTCAGCTTTCAGAGGTCCCGTACGACGATCAGTGTTCCACTGTGTACAGAGGACACAACGGGCACTGGATTGCACTGCTGTGCGCTCCAAGGGAGCGCGCACAAGCAGGGGGCAAGAAGGCCATTTATAAACGGTTACCTGACCCTGCACTTTTACCGTCCGGTCATTTATATACAACGGCCGGATGGGAGGTGGTTAATAAATCCTAGCGCTTCATTTAAAGAGTAACTCCACTTTTACCGGGAAATACAAATGACACCTACAATTCCTACACAAATCACATTATCTTTCATTGTTATTAACAAGCAACTTCCCTTCCTAATCTACAGGGGCCCTCCAGGAGGTGTCATTTCCTGCTGTGTGACTGTTAGGCTGATATACCCACAAGTTTGCACTGACATCAGTCAGATGATGGGCATCCCCTCCAACAACCATCATCTCTACAGGTTTGCAGACCCTACCACTTTCTCCACAGGTACCCCGCAGGAGCAGCCGCCGATCGATCATTGCAAAAGTCGTTCCCGTGTATTTGGTTCAAGAACACACGTGGATCTATCTGCACAATAACAAAAGGTAAGAATCTCCGAATCTTTCACAACCATAACAATATACATCAATCACCCAGAGGGGAGTGTTGTCCTCTCAACAAAAGTGGAGTTACTCTTTAAAGCAATACAGGACTGAAGATCATTTCTGAATGATTGTCAGCTCTTGTGCCCAGACTTTACATTCCTGCATTAGCACTTCTTGGTCTTTTGATCAAATTTTGCTGCGTCGTTAGCCTGAGGGGTTTCCCTGCTGTCCAGCTACGTCGTTGAGAAGTTCTTCGATCTATCCAAGCCTTTTGGTGCTTGTGCGGTACCCTCTGCTCGGCTTGGTAGGATCGTCAATTAAATTTGGCTTCACCTACTTGCTGCTATTGGGTTAGAGGCTTAGTCCCCACAAGGAGTGAGACTGTGATCTACTCTACTGTACTCTTTCCTTTCTGATTTATTGCTTCTCGGCCTTTTGGCCATGATCAAATTTAGTATCTACCTAGGCCCTTAGGGGTGTCCCTGCTGTCCAGCTACGTCGTTGAGAAGTTCTTCAATCTATCCAAGCCTTTTGGTCCTTGTGGGGTACCCTCTGCTCGGCCTGGTAGGATGGTCAACTACATTTGGCTTCACCTACTTGCTGCTATTGGGTTAGAGGCTTAGTCCCCACAAGGAACGAGACTGCGATCTACCCTACTGTCCTCTTTCCTTTCTGTATTATTGCTTCTCGTCCTTTTGGCCATGATCAAGTTTAGTATCGACCTAGGCCCTTAGGGGTGTCCTTGCTGTCCAGCTGCGTCGTTGAGAAGTTCTTCGATCTATCCAAGCCTTTCGGTCCTTTTGGGGAACCCTCTGCTCAGCCTGGGAGGATCCTCAATTAAATTTGGGCTTCTCCTACTTGCTGCTATTGGGGTAGAAGCTTAATCCCCACAAGGAAGGAGACTGCGATCTACCATACTGCCCTCTTTCCTATCTGCATTATTGCTTCTCGGCCTTTTGGCCATGATCAAGTTTGGTATCTGTGAATAAACTTCACTACAATTGAAACACTTTAGACCTTTCAGACTGAAGGCATCTATGTGAAAGAGAGCTCTGCATTGATTAAAGAAGGGGAAATGTGTCGGGACATTACAGATGATCATTGCTGACCACTGCATCACCCGCCATAAGATAACAGCAACAACCCTTTTAAATCTGTTCTCTGTTTTGTGAATGAAAAGGGTTGTTCTTATGTAGATCTCTGTAAACAAGTCTGGAAAGGAAGAAGGAAGGTTCTAGGATGAGGCTTATAACAAATAGGTATCTAACACAAAAAATACGATGACTAGCATGGAGTAGTTTAGCGTAGTGTAGTTTAGTGTAGGTCCTGCCCTAAAAGAGTCTACTTTGTCGTGGTGGGCAGGCTTGTCATCTTATGGTTAAAAATGTCAAAACTGGAGAAAGAATCTATTGTCTCTGGGCAATTTCATTTTTGACCATGGGATTCAACTAAAAGACTCCTAGATTTCACTTAGGCAGACTAGAAAAAAATAGTTATATGTCTATATTTATAGAAAAAAGATACAGACAGTAATCTGTACAAACCATTTTAAAGTGGCTTTGTATGTTGTCAGAATTTTTAATGTTACACGTTTATTCCTTCTTTTTTATGTCGGAAACATTTCTCTTAATGTAATGTTTAACCACTTCAAGTCCGGACACTTTTACCCCCTTCCTGTCCAGGCCAATTTTCAGCTTTCAGAGGTCCCGTACGACGATCAGTGTTCCACTGTGTACAGAGGACACAACGGGCACTGGATTGCACTGCTGTGCGCTCCAAGGGAGCGCGCACAAGCAGGGGGCGAGAAGACCATTTATAAACGGTTACCTGACCCTGCACTTTTACCGTCCGGTCATTTATATACAACGGCCGGATGGGAGGTGGTTAATAAATCCTAGCGCTTCATTTAAAGAGTAACTCCACTTTTACCGGGAAATACAAATGACACCTACAATTCCTACACAAATCACATTATCTTTCATTGTTATTAACAAGCAACTTCCCTTCCTAATCTACAGGGGCCCTCCAGGAGGTGTCATTTCCTGCTGTGTGACTGTTAGGCTAATATTCCCACAAGTTTGCACTGACATCAGTCAGATGATGGGCGTCCCCTCCAACAACCATCATCTCTACAGGTTTGCAGACCCTACCACTTTCTCCACAGGTACCCCGCAGGAGCAGCCGCCGATCGATCATTGCAAAAGTCGTTCCCGTGTATTTGGTTCAAGAACACACATGGATCTATCTGCACAATAACAAAAGGTAAGAATCTCCGAATCTTTCACAACCATAACAATATACATCAATCACCCAGAGGGGAGTGTTGTCCTCTCAACAAAAGTGGAGTTACTCTTTAAAGCAATACAGGACTGAAGATCATTTCTGAATGATTGTCAGCTCTTGTGCCCAGACTTTACATTCCTGCATTAGCACTTCTTGGTCTTTTGATCAAATTTTGCTGCGTCGTTAGCCTGAGGGGTTTCCCTGCTGTCCAGCTACGTCGTTGAGAAGTTCTTCGATCTATCCAAGCCGTTTGGTGCTTGTGCGGTACCCTCTGCTCGGCTTGGTAGGATCGTCAATTAAATTTGGCTTCACCTACTTGCTGCTATTGGGTTAGAGGCTTAGTCCCCACAAGGAGTGAGACTGTGATCTACTCTACTGTACTCTTTCCTTTCTGATTTATTGCTTCTCGGCCTTTTGGCCATGATCAAATTTAGTATCTACCTAGGCCCTTAGGGGTGTCCCTGCTGTCCAGCTACGTCGTTGAGAAGTTCTTCAATCTATCCAAGCCTTTTGGTCCTTGTGGGGTACCCTCTGCTCGGCCTGGTAGGATGGTCAACTACATTTGGCTTCACCTACTTGCTGCTATTGGGTTAGAGGCTTAGTCCCCACAAGAAACGAGACTGCGATCTACTCTACTGTCCTCTTTCCTTTCTGCATTATTGCTTCTCGGCCTTTTGGCCATGATCAAGTTTAGTATTGACCTAGGCCCTAAGGGGTGTCCCTGCTGTTCAGCTGCGTCGTTGAGAAGTTCTTCAATCTATCCAAGCCTTTTGGTCCTTGTGGGGTACCCTCTGCTTGGCCTGGTAGGATGGTCAACTACATTTGGCTTCACCTACTTGCTGCTATTGGGTTAGAGGCTTAGTCCCCACGAGAAACAAGACTGCGATCTACCCTACTGTCCTCTTTCCTTTCTGCATTATTGTTTCTCGGCCTTTTGGCCATGATCAAGTTTAGTATTGACCTAGGCCCTTAGGGGTTTCCCTGCTGTTCAGCTGCGTCGTTGAGAAATTCTTTGATCTATCCAAGCCTTTTGGTCCTTGTGGGGTACCCTCTGCTCGGCCTGGTATGATCGTCAATTAAATTTGGCTTCACCTTCTTGCTGCTATTGGGTTAGAGGCTTAGTCCCCACAAGGAACGAGACTGCGATCTACCCTCTTTCCTTTCTGTATTATTGCTTCTCGGCCCTTTTGGCCATGATCAAGTTTGATATCGACCTAGGCCCTTAGGGGTGTCCCTGCTGTTCAGCTGCGTCGTTGAGAAGTTCTTCGATCTATCCAAGCCTTTTGGTCCTTATGGGGTACCCTCTGCTCGGCCTGGTAGGATCGTCAATTAAATTTGGCTTCACCTTCTTGCTGCTATTGGGTCAGAGGCTTAGTCCCCACAAGGAACGAGACTGCGATCTACCCTCTTTCCTTTCTGTATTATTGCTTCTCGGCATTTTGGCCATGATCAAGTTTGGTATCGACCTATGCCCTTAGGGGTGTCCCTGCTGTTCAGCTGCGTCATTGAGAAGTTCTTCGATCTATCCAAGCCTTTTGGTCCTTGTGGGGTACCCTCTGCTCGGCCTGTTAGGATCGTCAATTAAATTTGGCTTCACCTACTTGCTGCTATTGGGTTAGATGCTTAGTCCCCACAAGGAACGAGACTGCAATCTACCCTACTGTCCTCTTTCCTTTCTGTATTATTGCTTCTCGGCCTTTTGGCCATGATCAAGTTTAGTATGGACCTAGGCCCTTAGGGGTGTCCCTGCTTTCCAGCTGCGTCGTTGAGAAGTTCTTCGATCTATCCAAGCCTTTTGGTCCTTGTGGGGTACCCTCTGCTCGGCCTTTTAGGATCGTCAATTAAATTTGGCTTCACCTACTTGCTGCTATTGGGTTAGAGGCTTAGTCCCCACAAGGAACGAGACTGCGATCTACCCTACTGTCCTCTTTCCTTTCTGTATTATTGCTTCTTGTCCTTTTGTCCATGATCAAGTTTAGTATCGACCTAGGCCCTTAGGGGTGTCCCTGCTGTCCAGCTGCGTCGTTGAGAAGTTCTTCGATCTATCCAAGCCTTTCGGTCCTTTTGGGGAACCCTCTGCTCAGCCTGGGAGGATCCTCAATTAAATGTTGGCTTCTCCTACTTGCTGCTATTGGGGTAGAAGCTTAATCCCCACAAGGAAGGAGACTGCGATCTACCATACTGTCCTCTTTCCTATCTGCATTATTGCTTCTCGGCCTTTTGGCCATGATCATGTTTGGTAACTGTGAATAAACTTCACTACAATTGAAACACTTTAGACCTTTCAGACTGAAGGCATCTATGTGGAAGAGAGCTCTGCATTGATTAAAGAAGAGGAAATGTGTCGGGACATTACAGATGATCATTGCTGACCACTGCATCACCCGCCATAAGATAACAGCAACAACCCTTTTAAATCTGTTCTCTGTTTTGTGAATGAAAAGGGTTGTTCTTATGTAGATCTCTGTAAACAAGTCTGGAAAGGAAGAAGGAAGGTTCTAGGATGAGGCTTATCACAAACAGGCATCTAACACAAAAAATACGATGACTAGCATGGAGTAGTTTAGCGTAGTGTAGTTTAGTGTAGGTCCTGCCCTAAAAGAGTCTACCTTGTCGTGGTGGGCAGGCTTGTCATCTTATGGTTAAAAATGTCAAAACTGGAGAAAGAATCCATTGTCTCTGGGCAGTTTCTTTTTTGACCATGGGATTCAACTAAAAGACTCCTAGATTTCACTTAGGCAGACTAGAAAAAAATAGTTATATGTCTATATTTATAGAAAAAAGATACAGACAGTAATCTGTACAAAACATTTTAAAGTGGCTTTGTATGTTGTCAGAAATTTTAATGTTACACGTTTATTCCTTCTTTTTTATGTCGGCAACATTTCTCCGAATGTAATGTTTAACCACTTCAAGTCCGGACACTTTTACCCCCTTCCTGTCCAGGCCAATTTTCAGCTTTCAGAGGTCCCGTACGACGATCAGTGTTCCACTGTGTACAGAGGACACAACGGGCACTGGATTGCACTGCTGTGCGCTCCAAGGGAGCGCGCACAAGCAGGGGGCGGGAAGGCCATTTATAAACGGCAACCTGACCCTGCACTTTCACCGTCCGGTCATTTATATACAACGGCCGGACGGGAGGTGGTTAATAAATCCTAGCGCTTCATTTAAAGAGTAACTCCACTTTTACTGGGAAATACAAATGACACCTACAATTCCTACACAAATCACATTATCTTTCATTGTTATTAACAAGCAACTTCCCTTCCTAATCTACAGGGGCCCTCCAGGAGGTGTCATTTCCTGCTGTGTGACTGTTAGGCTGATATTCCCACAAGTTTGCACTGACATCAGTCAGATGATGGGCGTCCCCTCCAACAACCATCATCTCTACAGGTTTGCAGACCCTACCACTTTCTCCACAGGTACCCCGCAGGAGCAGCCGCCGATCGATCATTGCAAAAGTCGTTCCCGTGTATTTGGTTCAAGAACACACGTGGATCTATCTGCACAATAACAAAAGGTAAGAATCTCTGAACCTTTCACAACCATAACAATATACATCAATCACCCAGAGGGGAGTGTTGTCCTCTCAACAAAAGTGGAGTTACTCTTTAAAGCAATACAGGACTGAAGATCATTTCTGAATGATTGTCAGCTCTTGTGCCCAGACTTTACATTCCTGCATTAGCACTTCTTGGTCTTTTGATCAAATTTTGCTGCGTCGTTAGCCTGAGGGGTTTCCCTGCTTTCCAGCTACGTCATTGAGAAGTTCTTCGATCTATCCAAGCCTTTTGGTCCTTGTGGGGTACCCTCTGCTCGGCCTGGTAGGATCGTCAATTAAATTTGGCTTCACCTTTTTGCTGCTATTGGGTCAGAAGCTTAGTCCCCACAAGGAACGAGACTGCGATCTACCCTCTTTCCTTTCTGTATTATTGCTTCTCAGCCTTTTCGCCATGATCAAGTTTGGTATCGACCTATGCCCTTAGGGGTGTCCCTGCTGTTCAGCTGCGTCGTTGAGAAGTTCTTCGATCTATGCAAGCCTTTTGGTCCTTGCGGGGTACCCTCTGCTCAGCCTGGTAGGATCGTCAATTAAATTTGGCTTCACCTACTTGCTACTATTGGGTTAGAGGCTTAGTCCCCACAAGGAACGAGACTGCAATCTACCCTACTGTCCTCTTTCCTTTCTGTATTATTGCTTCTCGGCCTTTTGGCCATGATCAAGTTTAGTATCGACCTAGGCCCTTAGGGGTGTCCCTGCTTTCCAGCTGCGTCGTTGAGAAGTTCTTCGATCTATCCAAGCCTTTTGGTCCTTGTGGGGTACCCTCTGCTCGGCCTTTTAGGATCGTCAATTAAATTTGGCTTCACCTACTTGCTGCTATTGGGTTAGAGGCTTAGTCCCCACAAGGAACGAGACTGCGATCTACCCTATTGTCCTCTTTCCTTTCTGTATTATTGCTTCTCGTCCTTTTGGCCATGATCAAGTTTAGTATCGACCTAGGCCCTTAGGTGTGTCCCTGCTGTCCAGCTGCGTTGTTGAGAAGTTCTTCGATCTATCCAAGCCTTTCCATCCTTTTGGGGAACCCTCTGCTCGGCCTGGTAGGATCCTCAATTAAATTTGGGCTTCTCCTACTTGCTGCTATTGGGGTAGAAGCTTAATCCCCACAAGGAAGGAGACTGCGATCTACCATACTGCCCTCTTTCCTATCTGCATTATTGCTTCTCGGCCTTTTGGCCATGATCAAGTTTGGTATCTGTGAATAAACTTCACTACAATTGAAACACTTTAGACCTTTCAGACTGAAGGCATCTATGTGGAAGAGAGCTCTGCATTGATTAAAGAAGAGGAAATGTGTCGGGACATTACAGATGATCATTGCTGACCACTGCATCACCCGCCATAAGATAACAGCAACAACCCTTTTAAATCTGTTCTCTGTTTTGTGAATAAAAAGGGATGTTCTTATGTAGATCTCTGTAAACAAGTCTGGAAAGGAAGAAGGAAGGTTCTAGGATGAGGCTTATCACAAACAGGCATCTAACACAAAAAATACGATGACTAGCATGGAGTAGTTTAGTGTAGTGTAGTTTAGTGTAGGTCCTGCCCTAAAAGAGTCTACCTTGTCGTGGTGGGCAGGCTTGTGTTCTTATGGTTAAAAATGTCAAAACTGGAGAAAGAATCCATTGTCTCTGGGCAGTTTCATTTTTGACCATGGGATTCAACTAAAAGACTCCTAGATTTCACTTAGGCAGACCAGAAAAAAATAGTTATATGTCTATATTTATAGAAAAAAGATACAGACAGTAATCTGTACAAAACATTTTAAAGTGGCTTTGTATGTTGTCAGAATTTTTAATGTTACACGTTTATTCCTTCTTTTTTATGTCGGAAACATTTCTCTGAATGTAATGTTTAACCACTTCAAGTCCGGACACTTTTACCCCCTTCCTGTCCAAGCCAATTTTCAGCTTTCAGAGGTCCCGTACGACGATCAGTGTTCCACTGTGTACAGAGGACACAACGGGCACTGGATTGCACTGCTGTGCGCTCCAAGGGAGCGCGCACAAGCAGGGGGCGGGAAGGCCATTTATAAACGGTTACCTGACCCTGCACTTTTACCGTCCGGTCATTTATATACAACGGCCGGATGGGAGGTGGTTAATAAATCCTAGCGCTTCATTTAAAGAGTAACTCCACTTTTACCGGGAAATACAAATGACACCTACAATTCCTACACAAATCACATTATCTTTCATTGTTATTAACAAGAGACTTCCCTTCCAAATCTACAGGGGCCCTCCAGGAGGTGTAATTTCCTGCTGTGTGACTGTTAGGCTGATATTCCCACAAGTTTGCACTGACATCAGTCAGATGATGGGCGTCCCCTCCAACAACCATCATCTCTACAGGTTTGGAGACCCTACCACTTTCTCCACAGGTACCCCGCAGGAGCAGCCGCCGATCGATCATTGCAAAAGTCGTTCTCGTGTATTTGGTTCAAGAACACACGTGGATCTATCTGCACAATAACAAAAGGTAAGAATCTCCGAACCTTTCACAACCATAACAATATACATCAATCACCCAGAGGGGAGTGTTGTCCTCTCAACAAAAGTGGAGTTACTCTTTAAAGCAATACAGGACTGAAGATCATTTCTGAATGATTGTCAGCTCTTGTGCCCAGACTTGAATTTCAGAATTTCAGAGAGAAATGTACTTTAGCCAGCATGTACAACATTTGCTGCATTCCTTCCTTAAATAAGGGCAATAATTGCCACCTGTTTTTCAAAGAATGAATGACCTCACTAATAGAACTCCACACTGCTATGATTTTGAATATGCCCCTTTCAATTAGTGATTCAATTACACAGAATCAGCAGCATGCATGTCATGACTGTTGGGTCTGTTGGATTTCTATTACTCTACTACACCTGCTAGTAAATTATTTACCATGTAGAAATATCATTTCTACCAAAAACAGTGATTGATCAGGTTAGTGATGTCTGACTGCTATTATTTTGAACACAACTGTATATACTAGCTGCAGCAGGGGGGCAGACCTGGAAATTTACAGGAAAAATGTTAGAAAACCAGAATACCTTCTTAGCAGCTGTATTTTTTTCAAAAATACAGTTATTTGCAATAAATAGGTACAAACAGTGTTAGCTGCTTTTATTCACTTTCCACAAAATTTTGCTGGCCATTCATTCATATGCTCATAACTGCAGCCAGCTTTCTCCTGTCATCGCCAGGTGTGATGCTATTCGACACATGCCACCACCTCCTGGGAGGAAGAATACAGAATGTAATACAGGTATTTTAGAGGTTACAATTGGTTTGAAAGATAATATATAGTGTATTTGTACAAAATTACTTCTTTGCATATAAATCTAAATTCGCTCACTTAAAGTGTAATATAATATAATGTAATATATTGCAGCTTACCAATCATCAGATGTGGTGGCAGTGTTAGATGCACTAGCAAACTGGAGCACACTGAAATTACACAAGCACTTACAGCAAACAGTTTTGTTTTATATGAATAAATAAAAGCTGATCATTTGTAAGCACCCCTGTCAGTGGTAAAAGGTTTGTCTCAACTCTCTTAACTGATAACATTTACAGGAGAGCATGTTTTGTTGAAAAACAACAGGCTTACTGGCCAGATCAGCAGGTGCAAATAAAGGAAAGAAAGCCAACACATCTAAAAATTGATAACCTGCAATATAATAAATGCTTGCTTTTGGGTTTAATACCTCTTTAATTCTAATAGGGTAAAATGGTCCTGTAACTTCAAATTATTATTATTTTTTTAATTTAATTTTTTTTTGAACATTTAATGGACTATGTAGAGCTACCCCCACAGAAGCTGCTGGTATATTTGGGTCCTCTGTTCGTCACTAGGCCAAAGACAGGAGAACATCCCTGCTGGCACCACCACAGTACCTTAGCCAGGGAGTCTCCTGGCTGCCACCCAAAAAAATATGCACACACTATTGTAAAATAAATGATTAGGTTGCATTTAGATCAATAAAAAAAAGTAGGCAATTTAACTGTTAAGGACGGTACACAATAAACTAGGTGATTCATCACAGAAATCTGGCAACACAGTACAAATACCCTTTCAAACATGGCCATTTGTCCTGCAGGACTAAGGGTATAAACTATAGCCCTCAAACTGGGAGATTACTCCAGATGAGACAAGTATGAGTAACAAGGAATTAAGGCTAGCTTACTTGTAGGCCCTCAGTCAGGAGAGTCTAGGTTTAGGCTCTAGGAAATCTCCAGCACACCAGTATTTTTAAGAAAGATAGTCCCTGTGCACAATCAGACTGAAGTACTGATTCTTCTGCTGGCTTAGTTGGGGCCCTTATGTTTACACATGGTGTAAGGTGTAGTATTTTTTTTGATGTGAGAAATAAGATGGTTTCCTTTTAAGAGGCAAAGTGGTTAGCACAGTTCTCCTTAATATATGTAAAGTTGATGGGGAAACTTTAAGATATTGAACTGTAGAAAAGAGTCTCTTTAGTAGCTGAATTGTGGGTAATGGTCACTTTAAGAGCTTGAATTGTAGAAAGAGCCTATTTAGCACTTGCCTTATGGGTGGTGGTTTCTTAAGGAGGAGTTAGAAGGTTGGTTTTTTTGTCCTAACTCCATCCAGAACCAGACCCGTTTCATTTTGTAACCTAGATTGCACGGCCCACAGTGACACAGCCAACAACCACCAACCAGACAGTGTGCATTTGGGGCCATGCATCAGCACCTGCATGGCTATCAGATTGAGAGCAGCAATTGTGTCTGTGCTGTCACTGCATCCCAGTTGACATGAATAGGACTGCCTGCATGGGGATGCACAGAACACCTGGCCATCCCTGTGTGGGCAAATATGGCCCTCACATGGGTGTGCGCTGCAAACAAGTCCTTAAAGCCCAACTCATCCTAAAATTTCAAACTTTAGCATATAGGCAGCAAATGAGCAGAAATCTTCCCAGCTGGGGCACAATAATTGAAGAACTGTCAATGTGCCCTGAATAGGCAAGGTGAGAGTTGTGACATCCACATACACAGCCTCAGCATGCACAGAAATTTTAAAGCTTGCAGTCAACATTCTAAGCACCAGTAGCCTCAGAATGATGTCACTGGGGCAAGTGAACGGAGCAGGTAAACTTTTTATATACACACAGCAGTTACCACTATGTGTTTTAACAAAAACTTTTCACATCATCCGCTGTTGCGATTCGGAACTTAAAAAAAAATGTATATATCACTTACTGCCATGCCCAGACAGAAATATAACAGGTTTTACACTGTCATAGCTCCTTCTGAGATGCACAGTTCCCTCATTTCTAGGTAGACCATTCAGCTTAATGATTTTACAAAATCAGTTTGGGAAAAGAAAAACAGCACAAGAATTTTTTTCACAAAGAATATTACAAAACAGAGAAAAGTAACAGTAAAATAAAAAGGTTTAAAGATGTTGTAAACCTCCAACATGAACAAAGCATATTGTTCTACACTGTGTACTTGTCTTAGTCCAGGGCACTAAGTGTCATTTCTGCCTGCTGTCTACTTCCTCTATCAGCATGAGTCACTTCTGACATGTTTTCCTGACAATTAGAGGTAAAAAGGTAATGGGAAGGGATCTCCAGCATGCAGTCGGTGATTTACAACCTCAGCTGTATTCCTGTGTGCTGTGTGAAGGGGGATCCCCTTCCCTCCACTCAGCTCTCAGATCTCTTCTCAGTGAGATTTGAAGAGAGTATCTTCAGCCCCTCGCCCACCTTTCTGGAAGTTCACAAAAGCTATATAAATTCTGCACTTTGAACAAATGTAGAGGAGAGATGGTTGCAATTAAACAGGTATAACGTATGTAGAAGGATTTGTTTCATCTTTGTGTTTTACCTGAGGCTAGTCGCTTCACTGGGTTAATATGAGGGTTTGCTCACATAGATTTCAAATTCCTCTGATACTGAAAGAGTCACTGGCCCTCATTGAGTAACTCCCAGTACTCTTTAGTAGTTCCAGCGATGCTCATACAACTACCTTTTCTCTCCCTGGACAGGGTGATGCAGAGCTACCCCACCCAATCAAAAGGTCTGAGGGGTGTGTTGTAGGTATGTGGAGTGTTTTATAATGCCCAGCGTAAACACCCTTAATGCAAACTATCCTGGGTAAGTCCAACTAACTAGCATGTTGTCCATCAGCATAAAATTACTCATTGTTACAGACCTTGTAAAATAGTCGGGTCTACCTGAGTAGTATCTTCTTCTACATCAAGATAACCATGGTTTAGGAAGATAACTTCATCACAGCAGGAATTATGGAGTATGTATGAAAATCAACTCTGTGGAGCTCTGGTGTAGGTCAGTATAGGTAAATACCCCAGCCTCATAAATGGCTATTCATAAATCTGCACACCAGATCATTTACAACATGACTATTTAGGACAAGGCCACATCAGAAGTCCATTGAAGACCTAGGGTTAATTGAGATTTATGATGCCTCTGCAATCCTTCCTTGATTGACTTTTGACTTTTTTGTCAAGTGCCTAAAGCAGAACTATACTGCATCTGGGCACCACAAACCAAAAACATATGTAATTAATTTTAAATATTCCAAACAAACTCCCCCATCCCTCCATATCTACATGCTCTATTTGCTGAAAAATCACTTTGATCCCCCCCCCCCCAGCATTTTTTGAGTAAGGGAAGATGATTCATACAGCATTTACTTCCTGGAATTAATTTGCCCTTAGCTCAGGCATGCAAATAGGAGAGTGTGCTTAGCTAAGAAAACCCCTCCTCCACTCCTGGATGTACTGTATGACATCATTTGCCTAGGCCAGAAATCGGGAAGTAACTGAAGAAATGTAAAAATAAAAGTAAATATAATGTACCACTATGCTAGCAGCATAAGGATTAAAATTAGTCAATGTTGGTTGAGAGAGTGAAGTACAGATAAGAGATTTGAATCTGACCGTCTTGTCACCGACTTTTGAATTTTGGGGAAAATGAGGGTGCCATTGTGTTTAGACCCAATTCCCTATTCTCCCACACACACTACTAATACCCAGGGCCTCACACTAAATTTAGTAAGTGCAGTTGAAAGGTGGCAATTACAGAAGGAGAACTTCATTGGTTAGAGAATGAACTATGGACACTACTATGGAAGGACACTAGCTTCCTGTGTAATTGAAGCAGAATATTTAAAATAGGCAGTCTTGATGTAAAAGCTGAATTCCAGGTATGGAATGGCAGTGATATCACGATCTCCACCTTAATCAATCTGAGGACACTCTGCATTCAGTAAGAAAATGCAAAGGGGGTTATTTACTAAAACCGGAGGGTGCAAAATCTGGTGCAACTCTGCACAGAAACCAATCAGCTTCCAGGTTTTATTACCAAAGCTTAATTGAACAAGCTGAAGTTAGAAGCTGATTGGTTACTATGCACAGCTGCACCAGTTTCTAGTAAATCTCCCCCAAAGTGTTCTATGAATGGTGCCCTACTGTCATTAAAGAATAGGGCAGGCTTTCAGTCTAGGACCCAAAAGCTAGCGGTGATCACTGTAATAGCAGTGCCTACTACAGATTTCCAGCTTCCACAGGGATAAGACAGGTATGAAACATGGATATTATACATGTGCTAGAATGGTCCACACTGGACCAGTGTAACTACCCAAAATTATTCATGCCTTTATTCAGCTTTAAAAACATTTGGAGGGTAAAACTTTATATATAATAGGTAAATAATAAAACTGAAGCTTAGAAAACGTACCTGCATAGTTTCACTGTGAGAAACATGAGCACCAGACATGAATGTAAATACCTTCTTTCTACATACCTTATTTCCTAAAAAAAGTAAGGAGTAAGGAAAGTAATGGCAGTAAGGAAAGAGTAATAGTTTTTGGTGCAATTTCTAAATATCTTGAGTCACCATATGGCATGTGTTACAGTAAAAATATATCTATCCACATGTGTTTTATAGTGTCTGTGCATTGTCTGTATCACCCAAATTGGCCACTATGGCCAAAGTGCGAAGTGTTGTTCAAGAAACTAATGGCCCAATTATTGTTGCATTTGTGGAAACCCTGGTATTATGAGTTATTTTAGTTCATTTCATTGGGTGAGTAACGATCCCATTTTATTATGGAATTATAGTTTGGCAATACAAATAAAAGAGGTTTCCACTTTGGCAGTTAAAATTACAAGTATTCACAAAATAGTCTGTTCCTAGTCTAGTTTTTCTTAGCTATGCAGTAGTGAGCTTCTCAAGGGATCTTCTACACCCTGCTGGAAAAAGTCTGCATATTTTCTGCCTAGTGCTATGAATCGTCTTTGTGGAATGTAGTCTAAACCACTGACTAGTTGTGGCTATATGTTAACATGCTCAGGTATATAAATACAGTAATGCAATATAAAGAGCATTAACAAATTGAACTATGCATAGGACAACCAAGCACATAGTGGATATTTGAATATGTAACTAATTTTGGACCATGTAGAAAAGTGTAATGAAGCAAATTATAATTCCTTGTTGAGGCTTATACATCGATTATGTACATTTAGGCACAGCGTATGAAGTGCATTCATCTTCTGTGCACATGCAAGTGTAATATACTATATGTCTCTCCGTTCGGCCAATTTAATTTCTGAGTTCTGAAAATTGGCTTGGTAATTTATGAAACATTGTTAGGTCCACGTATTTTGGCACATACATTTTCAGCACAAAATTTTAGTGCATTTGCTTTTTCCTAGGATTCATCACACCTAGGAAAAAGTGAATCTGTTATGTACATAAAACTGTATAAACAAGTTCTGTCCAACACATGACCCCCTCCATCAATACTCTGTGTGTACTGTGGACGCATACACACATCCAGCAGTCCAGAAGATCTTAGCAGGCTTTAGTGCTGAATCTTCTGTCAGTGACAACTGTGGTCCAGCATTGAGCCCATGCTCTGGATTCATCAGCTTCTGGACTTGCAAAGCTGTTACAGAGTGTTCAGTAATAATGGCATGGTGCAACACGATGTTTCAGCATTGTGTTTAAAGGGACAGTACTTTGACAGCATATGTAACATCATCAGCACTTCCTGTGACTGTGCAGGAGAGGTCTAGCACATATATTATATTGCCAAAAGTATTGGTATGCCTGCCTTAACACACACATGAACTTCAATGGCAACCCAGTCTTAGTCCGTAGGGTTCAATGTTGAGTTGGTCCACCCTTTGCAGCTATAACAGCTTCAACTCTTCTGGGAAGGCTGTCCACAAGGTTTAGGAGTGTGTTTATGGGAACGTTTGACCATTCTTCCAGAAGCGCATTTGTGTGGTCGGGCACTGATGTCGGACAAGGAGGCCTGGCTCGCAGTCTCCGCTCTAATTCATCCCAAAGGTGTTCTGTTGGGTTGAGGTCAGGGCTCTGTGCAGGTCAGTAAATTTCCTCCACCCCAAACTCGCTCATCCATGTCTTTATGGACCTTGCTTTGTGCACTGATGCAGTCATGTTGGAACAGGAAGGGACCATCCCCAAACTGTTCCCACAAAGTTGGGAACATGAAATTGTCCAAAATGTCTTGGTATGCTGACTCTTTAAGAGTTCACTTTACTGAAACTAAGGGACCAAGCCCAAACCCTGAAAAACAACCTCACACCATAATCCCCCCCTCCACCAAACTTTACACTTGGCACAATGCAGTTAGGCAAGTATTGTTCTCCTGGAAACCACCAAACCCAGACATGTCCATCAGATTGCCAGACAGAGAGACATGATTCGTCACCCCAGAGAACATGTCTCCACTAGTCTAGAGTCCAGTGGCAGCGTGCTTTACACCACTGCATCTGACGTTTTGCATTGCACTTGGTGATGTAAAGCTTGGATGCAGCTGCTTGGTCATGGAAACCCATTCCATGAAGCTCTCTATGCCCTGTTGTGCTAATCTGAAGGCCACATGAAGTTTAGAGGTCTTTAGCTATTGACTCTGCAGTTGGTGATTTCTGCACACTGTGGGCTTCAGCATGCGCTGACCTTGTTCTGTCATTTTACATGGCCTACCACTTTGTGGCTAGGTTGCTGTTGTTCCCAGTTGCTTCCACTTATGTTATTATAGTACCACTAACCATTGACTATGGAATTTTTAGTAGCAAGGAAATTTCACGGATGGACTTATTGCACAGGTGGCAGCCTACCATGGCACCACACTTTAATTCACTGGGCTCCTGAGAACAACCCATTATTTCACAAATGTTTGCAGAAGCAGTCTGCATGCCTAGGTGCTTGATTTTATACATCTGTGGCCATGGAGGTGATTGGAACACCTGAATCCAATGATTTGGAGGGCTGGCCCAATACTTTTGGCAATATAGTGTATATCCAGTGATTTAACCACTTGACAACCGAGCTATAGCCGAATGATGGCTACAGTGTGGTTGTCCAGTCCTGGAAGAGAGTCATATGACGTCCTCCCAGAATGCGCCCTCCCGCGCTCCCCCAGCGGTGCACACCCGGCGATCTCCGTGATCGCTGTGTCCTATGGACACAGCTGATCATGTGATGTGATAAAGGGCCAATCACAGCGGCCTTTTACCACGTGATCAGCTGTGTCCATTGACACAGCAGATCACCGGGTAAATGCAGTTGCCGGTTGTCGGCTGCACTTTCCCCATGCTGTCACAGCGTGAGGAAAGTACTGCCGATAACTGGCAATTGTCAGAAAACAGATTGGCACTGATGATCAGTGCCCTGATGATCAGTGCTCAGCAGTGCCACCCACCAGTGCCACCCACAAGTGCCAAGCAGTGCCACCCATCTGTGCCCATCAGTGCCTAGCAGTGCCACCTTCCTGTGCCCAGCAGTGCCCCCTATCAGCGCCACCCATCAGTGCTGCCCAGCAGTGCCCAGCAGTGCCGTTAGTCAGTGCCAACCATTGGTGCCCATCAATGCACATCGGTGAAGGAGAAAAATTACCTGTTTGCAAACTTTTATAATAGAAACAAAGAAAAACCTTTTTTTTCCAAATATTTTGCTCTTTTTTTGTTTATAGCGCAAAAAATAAAACACCCAGTGGCGGTTAAATACCACCAAAAGAAAGATCTATTTGTGTGAAAAAAATTATAACAATTTCATAGGGGTACAGTGTTGCACGAACGCACAATTGTCATTCAAAGTGCGACAGTGCTGAAAGCTGAAAATTGGCCTGGGCAGGAAGGGGGTATAAGTGCCCAGTAGGCAATTGGTTAAGGGGGGTGGCCATGTTGGGGAATGGGGGTGAAGGTAAATAGAGGAAGTGGGAGTTTGCCCACTTGAGGGCATATTAAATCCATTAAAGTAGTTTTTCACACTTACGTTACAAAGCATTTAAAGATTAAGTTCACCTTCACAAAAAAAATTATAAATGCACATTTTTTGCAGGTAAAAAAAATATGTATTTATTATTTTTTTTGTTAAGTGCCTGTAAAGCATTGCACCCACAATCAGCAGATCATGGCTGTAGCTGCTGACATATGATAAAAGGATACTTTCCTGTCCAGGGATCCAGCGCTGTGTTCACCCAGGCTGGTTCTTTGGAGGTCTTGTGGTCCCAGCACCGGCATGTTAACTGTGCGAAAGCAGGCTGAAACTCCTTGCGGCTTCACAGTTGGCTCCACATTGTGCATGCGCAAGTGACGTTATGCTTTGTGAACGGCCCTGCAGCCTCCTAGTGTCTGTGACATGCCTGGGAAGTGGGGCGAATTGCCTAGGAGATGCTAGCAGAAGTGGAAGCATGTACCTGACAAAACTATGTACCCACTCCCCCGAAAAAAAATTATCCAAAAGTGGAAGAGGAGGAGGGGAGGAGAACAAAAAGCAGAACTTCCCTGTTTAGGTGAAATTCCGCTTTTTACCTCTTCACGCCTGGAACCAACAGATATCCATATTCTCCTCATTCCTTCTAAGGTGATTAACTGTTGTAGGATAGGGGTACAGAACAAGCCGCATACCTCGCCAGTCTTCTGTGTCCCACCCAGGACACAAACGCTTGCACTATACTGTTACTTTATATTATAGATATCTTTGCCATACAGGTTCACATCACAAAAAACTTTATGATTATAACAAGGCCGTGCTCTCATGACTATCGAAGGCCTGGTCCCTAGGCTGACGCGGCGCCACAGCGAGTCCCAGGATTTGTACCACGCTACACTGTACACTGTCCGACAGAAAGAAGCTCAAGGCTGCTTAACCCAGAGGGTTACATGACTATCTCCTCATATACAGTAAGGTTCTTCTGATACACCAAGGTTTCATTGAGTTTGTGTTGGCACTACATAAGTAAAATACACTTACCACTTCTTAGCTTGATTAAATTTTCTTTTTTACTGAGACTCTTAGAAAGTATAGATACATCTAGGTGATTCACATTATTTGGCAAATATGGAACTGGCTGTGGTGCTGTAACATAACACTGTCTCTAGCTGTTTCTTCAAAAGCTAAGGTGCATGAGACATAGTGTGGCCCACACCTGTGATGGATAATGTTTATAGCAACCAAGATCATAGAAACTGGAGTTCCTGAAGATGGGCCCTTTTAAGGGGTAGCAGCAGCAGAGGAAAGAATCACACTGCAGCAGTCTGTCCTTTTCAACAAACTCCCATTGGTCAAGAGCGGCGGATGAAACCCTGGGTCAGTCTTCTGAAAAAGTATTTATACCCATTTACACAGGATATGACACATCTGCAGAGGAAGAAAACATACACAACCCAACCCCTGGGGCAATCAGCCAACTAATATTTAAAGTGTCACTGTACCCACTATAACACAGGCATAAGTTCATCAAGAACAGAAATCCTTTACTTGGTGATTCTCTGCAACTTCAAGTACCTTATGCTGCGATTCCATCCCACAAATTCTTGAACCCCACTCCCCTTGAACTACTCTAGGAATACAGTAGGTTTATGGACATTCCACTAGTGCTTCTTGTCTCTTCCATGCGAACAACAGATCATCCTTTCTGGACTTGCCTGGGTAAAACTTCTTCTTCTCAACATGAAGACCTCCAAGTTGGCAATCTCTGCCCTCTCAATCTTTCTGTAGGCTTAGTCACCCCTTTCCCTCCTTGAAATAACTCTAGTATAAAGCCCAGGTGTACTTTTATAGTGCATTAGAAGTGAACAATGTCCACACAACTGTAGTTCATTTCTTGACTTGCTTTACTGGACATCATTCTGGTGGATATTTGTCCAATAATCTTTTAGGCTGCATATTCCGGGCCAAAGTCAAAGAGGAAGCTTGTACAACACGTCCCAGGGCTTACTCTTCCTTGAATATAAAAACCCTGCAATCATGGAGTGGGCAGGTTGTGATGACTGTGCGCAATAGAGACATGGACACTGTACGTGACAGCCATCTTGTTAGGCCTCAGCCATTTTGTCTCTCCTCTCCTCCCTCTTGAAATTGAATTTATAGCTGTAAGTTGAAAGGACGTCAAAAGGGCCTCTTATCTTAAATAAAACAGAGACAGATGAAGCTGAAGAGCTGTAAACCACTAATTAGTCTGGTGCAGGAGGTCTACTTTGAAAACCACTTTCCTCTGCCCGATCGTGAAACAATAACTCAGTCAGTCATGACCTGTTAGGCCAGTGGTTCTCAACCTTTCTAATGCCGCGACCCCTTAATACAGTTCCTCATGTTGTGGTGACCCCAACCATAAAATTATTTTCATTGCTACTTCATAACTGTAATTTTGCAGTGGGAGGAGTAGTGCCATGTCATTGGTGTCAGTGGAAGGAGTAGTGCCCCATCACTGATGTCAGTGGGATGAATAGTGCCCCATTGTTGGTATCAGTGGGAGGAATAGTGCCCCATCGTTGGTATCAGTGGGAGGAATAGTGCCCCATCGTTGGTATCAGTGGGAGGAATAGTGCCCCATCACTGATGTCAGTGGGATGAATAGTGCCCCATCACTGGTGTCAGTGGGAGGAATAGTGCCCCATCACTGATGTCAGTGGGATGCATAGTGCCCCATCACTGATGTCAGTGGGATGCATAGTGCCCCATCGTTGGTATCAGTGGGAGGAATAGTGCCCCATCACTGATGTCAGTGGGATGAATAGTGCCCCATCACTGGTGTCAGTGGGAGGAATAGTGCCCCATCGTTGGTGTCAGTGGGAGGAATAGTGCCCCATCGTTGGTGTCAGTGGGAGGAATAGTGCCCCATCGTTGGTGTCAGTGGGAGGAATAGTGCCCCATCGTTGGTGTCAGTGGGAGGAATAGTGCCCCATCGTTGGTGTCAGTGGGAGGAATAGTGCCCCATCGTTGGTGTCAGTGGGAGGAATAGTGCCCCATCGTTGGTGTCAGTGGGAGGAATAGTGCCCCATCGTTGGTGTCAGTGGGAGGAATAGTGCCCCATCGTTGGTGTCAGTGGGAGGAATAGTTCCCCATCGTTGGTGTCAGTGGGAGGAATAGTGCCCCATCGTTGGTGTCAGTGGGAGGAATAGTGCCCCATCGTTGGTGTCAGTGGGAGGAATAGTGTCCCATCGTTGGTATCAGTGGGAGGAATAGTGCCCCATCGTTGGTGTCAGTGGGAGGAATAGTGCCCCATCGTTAGAGTCAGTGGGAGGAATAGTGCCCCATCGTTGGTGTCAGTGGGAGGAATAGTGCCCCATCGTTGGTGTCAGTGGGAGGAGTAGTGCCCCATCATTGGTGTCAGTGGGGGGAGTAGTGCCCCATCACTGGTGTCAGTGGGGGGAGTAGTGCTCCATCACTGGTGTCAGTGGGGGGAGTAGTGCCCCATCACTGGTGTCAGTGGGAGGAGTAGTGCTCCATCACTGGTGTCAGTGGGAGGAGTAGTGCCCCATCATTGGTGTCAGTGGGAGGAATAGTGCCCCATCATTGGTGTCAGTGGGAGGAATAGTGCCCCATCATTGGTGTCAGTGGGAGGAGTAGTGCGCCATCATTGGTGTCAGTGGGAGGAGTAGTGCCCCATCATTGGTGTCAGTGGGGGGAGTAGTGCCCCATCATTGGTGTCAGTGGGGGGAGTAGTGCCCCATCATTGGTGTCAGTGGGGGGAGTAGTGCCCCATCATTGGTGTCAGTGGGGGGAGTAGTGCTCCATCACTGGTGTCAGGGGGGGGAGTAGTGCCCCATCACTGGTGTCAGTGGGGGGAGTAGTGCTCCATCACTGGTGTCAGTGGGAGGAATAGTGCCACATCATTGGTGTCAGTGGGAGGAATAGTGCCCCATCATTGGTGTCAGTGGGGGGAGTAGTGCCCCATCATTGGTGTCAGTGGGGGGAGTAGTGCCCCATCATTGGTGTCAATGGGAGGAATAGTGCCCCATCACTGGTGTCAGTGGGGGGAGTAGTGCCCCATCACTGGTGTCAGTGGGAGTAGTGCCCCATCACTGGTGTCAGTGGGAGGAATAGTGCCACATCATTGGTGTCAGTGGGAGGAATAGTGCCCCATCATTGGTGTCAGTGGGAGGAATAGTGCCCCATCATTGATGTCAGTGTGGTGGAGGGGAGAATAGTGCCCCATCATTGGGGTCAGGGGGGGGGGGAAATAGTGTCCCATCGTTGGTGTCAGTGGGGGGAGGAATAGTGCCCCATCGTTGGTGTCAGTGGGAGGAATAGTGCCCCATCATTGATGTCAGTGTGGTGGAGGGGAGAATAGTGCCCCATCATTGGGGTCAGGGGGGGGGAAATAGTGCCCCATCGTTGGTGTCAGTGGGGGGAGGAATAGTGCCCCATCATTGGTGTCAGTGGGGGGAGGAATAGTGCCACATCGTTGGTGTCAGTGGGGGGAGGAATAGTGCCACATCGTTGGTGTCAGTGGGGGGAGGAATAGTGCCACATCGTTGGTGTCAGTGGGGGGAGGAATAGTGCCCCATCGTTGGTGTCAGTTGGGGGAGGAATAGTGCCCCATCGTTGGTGTCAGTGGGGGGAGGAATAGTGCCCCATCGTTGGTGTCAGTGGGGGGAGGAATAGTGCCCCATCGTTGGTGTCAGTGGGGGGAGGAATAGTGCCCCATCGTTGGTGTCAGTGGGGGGAGGAATAGTGCCCCATCGTTGGTGTCAGTGGGGGGAGGAATAGTGCCCCATCGTTGGTGTCAGTGGGGGGAGGAATAGTGCCCCATCGTTGGTATTAGTGACACAAATGATGGGGCACTATTCCTCCCACTGACACCAATGATACTTACTTTGCTGACCCCTGCTCCAGCCTGGGCTCGCTCTCTCACTTACCTGTCAGCTGTCTTCCTTCTCTGGCCGCTCTCCTCTTCACTCGCTCCGGCAGCTCCCTCGGTCTTCTTTGATGTACGCGCGCTGCCGCTCGGCTCCTCCTCTCCAAGCTCCACCTCCTCGCCGGTGATTGGCCGCCTGTGTGCCTCTCCTGAGCTACAGTTCCAGTGGCCAATCAGCGGCGAGGAGGCGGAGCTGCTGAGCGATCCCGGAGGTGTGGCCAGGTGACAGCAGCGTATCATCCCGCCCACACATCGCCGGAGACTGCAGCGGTGTCTCGGTTCCTAAGACCATCGGAAATATGTTTTCCGATGGTCTTAGGCGACCCCTGGAAAATGGTCGTTCGACCCCCAAAGGGGTCGCGACCCCCAGGTTGAGAACCGCTGTGTTAGGCCATTAGGGCTCTAGGATGCAGAGCGTGCCATAAAATGTCCATTCCACATGTAGACATTTCGCACACAATTCATAGTTCAGCAGGAACTGGGCACATTAATATTAGGTATATATTTGGATAGATAATTTTAATGTGAGTCAAACAAGGCCATACATGACTATATTAGCACATAGGAAGGGGAGGAAAGCAGTCTCTTTCCCCTTGGGTGACAAGGGTACGCTGTGTTTGGTATCCCTGGGTTTGAAATATAATTCTTAATATTAATCTGCCAGTTGCTAGGATGCCACCTGCACCTATTGGAGGTTGATACCTTAGTATGAAATTCTAAGGCGACTTGGTCATAACCTTGGTTACCTCCTAGTCCCCATCCCCAAACTGGATGATTGGTAATTTGTTCTCAGGCGACACCCCTTTAATATCATAGAAAAGGATTCACCGGCTGGAAAAAGAACAGCTCTCGTTTGACATCAATCAGGAAACATCTAACGGATTTGAGAGCCAAGGCAATCTTTTTGTCCGGACAATTGGACTCTGCTAAAACCAAGGATATTGCAAGTATTCTGCCTTCTGAACTCCTCTCTTTTATTTCTCTGTTGTTTTATTGGTCTCTTTATATCTTTTAACATCTTTTTCTGTAAATATTTTTTAATTGCACCATTTTGACCTTTTTAGTAATAAACCCTATTTTGAAAAGTGTTGAAACTGTCTCTAAAGCTTTTAATGCAAACCAAAGAATCCCTGTCTCTTGAAGAGTGCTACTGTATATAATAATCCTCTTAATATATCTGTCTGTGGTGACAGTGTGTGTTACAGACGCTTATGCTAATATCATAGTGTTACTGCTAAGAGTTTCCTCCTGCTCTGTAAAAAAGTGGTGGTGGCAGTGTGAAGGGTTAATTGCGTAATTAACCTGACCCAGTAACAATCGCTCTCAGGCTGCTGGCACATAGATTGTAATCCCGCGAGCTGGAAAATCTTTGTGCAGATCGCAGCTGAGAGTGGCATTGTTACGCAAGTGACAGTGCGGTGCAAGATCGGCGGGTCCTTCGGTCACGAGTTGGTGAGAAGGGCAGGGGTCGGGCACCGCGGTCCGTCACACAAGTCATAAGGGAGAACAATTACATTTTTTTAAAGGACTGCCTTACAGCTCCAGCAATTATGTTTAGACACAGCAGAGCTGATCCACATCTGCACAGCACAAAGCTGATCCACATCTGCACAGCACAGATCACTGCAAAAGCAATCTGCTACTTGCGGATTACTAACTAGAATTATTTAAGACAGTTCCATTAAAAAAAAAAAAAAAATATATATATATAGATTTTAAAGATTTTAAAATGAAACGTTAACCATCCACTTTCCTATTTTATCTCTAGTTCCCAACTAATACTCACAGTGTTCTGGAGTTGTGTTTACTGCATGAGCATAAAATGCTCACCTAAACAAGCACAATATCATTCCAAATTTTAATGATTGCGCATTTTAACAATCACTAATAATGTTACTCTTGTGCTAATTTCTGTCCATACAAACCCAACTTGATCCTAACTCAATAATACGCTAATAGAATGTACAAACAGATATTTTATTTACCCGTGTGTGTCACGATGGAACATTAAAAAGAGAGACGAAATCTTCTAAATTAAAACTACTGCTTGGTTTGAGGCATTTAGGGAAACAATTAGGAGAAACAGTTCTTCCAAAAACAGCATTCTTATAGAACACCAGTTTATACAAAATAAAAGTAGACCACTTTATGGCAATATATTTTTTTTTTACAATGTAAAAAGGAATAACAAATTACCAAAAACTAAGCTATTGTGCTGCCTTCTGGATGTCAGAGGCTGCACTCTAGCACCCCATTTTTTACTGTGATGACCACTTCTAGTATAAATTAATATTTTTGGTAAAGCAAAGAAAACATTCTCATTCCTCAGTTCAATGGCAGAATCTCAGTGTCCAGAAATGGTTGTGTTATTGAACAGTTGAATGGTAGGGGGTGGGGAATAATTTCAAGAAAGGCCCAAAGATATAAAATGAGCAGGAAGAATAGCAAAAGCAAGATCAAAACAGATAACTAATGCAAAGGAACAAACTTGCTTTTTACTGCAGTTTAGCTTCTGCTCAACACACTTGCACTATATCAGGAGTTATACTGATTTTCTGCTATTACTATTGGTAGAGCCACCTGCCCAAAAGTATTGTACCATTCCTACACCATGGGTATACATCATCCTGGGTGCCATGTTTCTTGGTGTTGCAGGCTGGAGAACACCATTCATCAAATTTAGGAGCAAAGTGAAAAACATAAACAGACATACTGAAGAAGGGCCAACCTTTTTAAGAAATTCAATAACTGTAAAATTAAAAATGAAATAATAAAAAAATGAATGGAATATCATCTGACAACATGAGACACATTTCGACTGAAATCAGCATGTGTCTCATTTAGCATAATGTGTGCAGTAGATTTTGTGCGTATTTGCAACATCTGCACCTGCAGTCCTGAGCAGCCAATTTAGACAGTTATACAAATGAATGAAACAGATATCAAGCTGCAATCTAGTTTTGCACTGCATAGTCCCGGGGTCTCCAAACTTTCTAAACAAAGGGCCAGTTTATTGTCCTTCAGATTTTAGGGGGGCCAGAATGTAGCCAGCGGGAGTGGAAATTTTCCTGGAATCAGTGGTAGTAAACATTGCCACATTTGGCATAAAGGAGAGGAATTGTGCCCCATAATTGGTATCAGTGGGAGGAAGAGAGCCCCATCATTGGTATCAGTGGGAGGACTAGTGTTCCATTGTTGGTATCAGTGGGAGATATGGTGCCCCATTGTTGATGTCAGTTGGCAGAATTGTGTCTCATATCAGTGGAAAGTGTCCCAAGGGCTGGATAAAGGCAAGCAAAGGGCCACAGTTTGGAGACCACTAGCATAGTCTCTTGGCAAGATTGGTGAATCTGTGTCACTGAATTATCTAAACAATGGTAACATATATTAACTATATGCTACGTGTATGTCCACATTCTGCCATAAAAAACATTTGACAAGTGCCATGATTGCTAAACAGAAACCCGGCCTGGATTCACCCTCTGATGCATTTCACCCTAAAGGATGACGTAGAATGCCATTAAGCCCTGCACTGTGGGTGAGACTTCTTAGGGTGGAGGTGCCAAGCATCAACTTTCTGTTCATATTGTCCTGATGAATAGCTACCAGTGTTTGAATTTATTTCAGAATGCAGCCGTTTGTTTTGTTTTTTCTTTTTGGATATACTGGTGCTGGGAAAAGTATTTCAACTTATATAATATAGTAAAAAGACGTTTCTTTGGTGTAGTTTCTAGGTAAATTGATTTTAAAGATCCTCCTTTAAAATAACTTTGGGCTACAATCAGATGTACTCAGCTTGTGGAAAAGTCCCCTTAGAAAATGCCAGATACAAGCAAATAAAGTCTGGTGGATCTTCCGTACGGAAAATATTAGTTGTACCTCTATGGTCAAATTAAAAGTGAAGTGCTTTGGTTCCCAAGGATTATGAAAATGTCATCAAGTTCCTAGAGCAGAAATGCCAAATATTGTGTGTCCTTTTCTTCCTTTCAGCACAGTGATGTGAAAAAGGAAATTTGTAGTTGAATATATCATACTGAATTGATTTTGAGATATAAGCAATGGGCCAGTCAGTCATCAAGATTCTTAAAGGAAAATCATGTTAATATGAAGGCTTACATTTTCTTCTCAAAATGTTGCTGGGTTGTTATATTGATCCAACAACTTCATTATATTCTGAGTCAATTGATTAAAAAGAGGTAAAGAAAGCAGTTCTAACTGGACTCTGAAATTATCAGCTACTCACCTATCCTGGGTAAGTTATTCAAAAGAGTGTATTTACATTGATTTGCTTGGGAAATGTTCACTTAGTCCAAATATAAGCAATCATTTAGTGGAAATTCCCTGGACACTTAAAATCATGCTAGTATTGAGAAATTCCTCAATGCTCAGTGTTTGAGCAGGGAGGATGGGGGCACCTATGCTACCCTTTCCTCTCACCTACTGACATAGGAAGGATACCTTCCAGACATAGTAGTTAAAAATAAAATAAAATACTTTTTTGTTTTTTTTTGTAAACTTATATTTGCCCGCACACACTGGTGAACTTGTAGGCAGGTCTCTTACTGTAAGTATCCAGTTATGGCTGCCCTAGCGAGGGGAAATGGGTTAATGCTTCTACCAATTTCCCCAAGCTAAGTGTGCTGGATTTTCTGGGTCCAGTCCACCTGTCCTGTGCGTTTATAAATAGGATAGGGGCTCGAAGAGAGAGTGGAATCAGACCAGAGCGTCTCAAGTGAGTCATATGAGAGTCTCCCACTGAACTCTGCTTGGGGAACCGCAATAACACCACTATATAAAGGATCTTCTGGGACTTGTAGTCTGCTCTGAAGACACTGACTCGTTTCATGCACTTCTACCACTCTGGACTTGCCACTATTGGACTCTTCCTATGTAGGTATGCTGGAGCAGCCACAATTATAGTTAGTCAGGGAAAAGACTTCTTAAACTGTTGTGCTGAAGTTTCTCAGTAAAGTCTTTGAAATGTTGTCTGGCCTGGTCTGAAGTTATTCTAAATGGGTGTATGAAAGTAACAAGCACACTGCCAATAGACATCTGGAGTTCGGGTCACTTAAAGCACATTGGGGGATAAAGTCAGTGTCTGCAAGCATTTGCCAGGAGTAACTAAAAACTAGAAACCAGTACAAACAGCCTGTCATGAAGTGTGATACCTGTGCTAGGTGAGGCATACTCCAGTAGCAAGGGGGTCGCTGCTTTGGGCTCCCTCCCCAGCGGTCTGTCTCCCATAGCAATGGGTGCAAATCAGCATCACGGAGGCCCTGGGCCTAACCATCTGCTATGGGAGATTAAGAAGTACAAAGTGCATGCATGAGCTTCATGCACGGTATGTGCATAGTGAAACCTCATTCTGTTACTGGGAGTGAGGTAACAGAGGTACGCTGGATCGGTGGAGTGGGTATAGGCTCAGCATGTCCCTCCTAAATGCCAAAAAGTACAGTTAAGTGTTGGCACAGGACCAGAAGTCTAGCTGTAATCCGGCTTATTCACTCAATATACACAGTGTACAGCCCATTTCTAAGTTGGAGGACCGCCTTAAGGCTGATTTTCCCTGAAGGCGGTCCCCACCTTGTCCAGGGGTATTGTTGAGCATGACACAGGTACCCCAAGTGCAGGGTAAGTGACCCCGCCCACAGTGCCTAGTGCCTAGTGTAGCCCAGAAGAGCTTAGTTCCTTCCTCGACTCCACAAACTGATTAAGGTTCTGAAGGGCAACTAAAACCAGTTCACTCACTTGTCCTCCATAATGGAGCAGGTAGGCAGCCCATGAGCCCACCTTCTTAAACACCCCCTTTTCCACTATGTCTGAGAAATTATTTAAAATACTATTTAATAATTTACATATCCCAATGACAGTGAAATATAAACATTTACCCAACACCTTCATTTATTTCTTGTATATTTTTTGGCTCCTTTTGGCCTACCTTACCATAAACTGTCATTTTACACATTATCATTGTTCCCCAAGCCCTACTATACTGAAAACATTGTAATAAAAATCACATAGCGACCAATAGCATTCTAGTTTACTGAATTGTTTTGGGAAACCTAGTTACAAAAACAATGCATGCACCTCTTTTGGTGTATTTTGGTTTATTAGCACAACTTATATTAATGCATGGCATAATGCACTGCACTAACAAAGCACAACAATGTGCTGTGTCCGCCTACATTTTCACAAATGCAGGCACATATACAGGGGTTCTTACCACACTATCCAAGACTAAAAGAAAAAAGTTTTGGCTTTATACATGTACATACTTTGGACATCTGCAAAGCTGTTTGAACTGCTTTTAAACCACAGTGTTTTTCCAGTCATTGTTACCTCCTGGTTTCCAGTATGCAGTACAGTTAGGAATTAACACTAAGGGGTTTATTTACTAAAGCTGGTTTATTCAGAATCTTGTGCACTTCTGCACAGAAACCAATCAGCTTCCAGGTTTTATTGCTAAAGCTTAATTGAACAAGCTGAGGTTAGAAGCTGATTGGCTACCATGCACAGGTGCACCAGATTCTGAGTGAATCAGATTTGGTAAATAAACCCTTAAGGATGGTTACATAATCCAATGCAATGCCTATTTAATTCCAGTTCGGAAGTAAGGCAAGGACTGAAAAACAAGTAGGGCATACCATGGGAGCTAGGGTAAATATTTGAGCAGGGCATTCACTGGGAGCAAAGACTAAGTTGTAAGTAGGGCATACCCAGGTGTAAAGACTGAAATGTACGTATTGCAGGCTGGGGGGGGGGGGGAACTGAAATGTGAACCTGAAATGGTGAGGGTGGCCTCTTCCATAGTTTCCGTCCGAGCAGGGGCGGACTGACAACTTATGGGGCCCCCGGGCATTAGGGGATCATGGGGGCCCTGTGTCCTTGCCCAAACTCAAAAAAGCCTATGAAAAAGGTTCCAGGGGCATCTCATGGGACCCCCTACTGACCCCAGGCCCTCAGGCAGTGCCCGAGTTTCCAAATGATCAGTCCGCCCCTGCGTCCGAGCATCCCTGAACAGTGAGATAGAGACTGAAAGGGAAAAAGAAAGACACAAGTGCCAAGGTATAGCCACTGTGAGCAAGAACTTGAGTTTGATGGTATCCGATGAGCAGAAAGATACAGCTGTTAATGCAATGTGGTAGTTTAGTGGATGGTGTACACCAGGACATAAACAGAATCCGAGCCAGAAACAGGCGGAGGTCGGCAACAATCGGGCAATGTGGTACCAAGTCACTATGCAGAAGCTTGGTCAGTAGTCAGTAGTGGGGTTGGTAGCAGAGGCAGACAGCAAACATGAGCAGGTAAAGATAATCAAAGAGTACACATATGGAAAATATAAAACAAAGGAGACTTTCTTGAGGATCCACCAGCACCTCAAAAGATACTGCGGCTTACCAGACATATATGACCCCACAATTATGTGACGTCCAGAAAAGTATGGTATGGAAACCCAAATAGGATGACGAACTCTGTTAATGCTGACTTTGAGGGGATGCAGTGCACTCCATACACTGGATGTAAATGGACGCCAATAGAATCACTCTCACTGGATTCCCAAATCAAGGCATAAGCTCCCAAACCGATACTCCAGATAAATTGCCAAATATAAACCTAAAATAATGAATTATCCTCAAAGAGGACAAAATCATCCAAAAAGCAAAAGAATCCTCATGATATAGTATAATAAGCAGGATTTATTGCCTTACAACGTAGTATTATACGTACATCAAGATAAACTTAAAACAGCATGTCACCATATAACCAAATGGTACGTTTCCAACCAACAAGATGGCCACCGCACTCCGGTACATGCTGATGTCATGCGTTCTGACTCCTTCCAACGCGTTTCATCATCTATGACGTCTTCAGGGGCACAGCAATTGAGGGAGAAGAGGAGACGCCAGCTTTCAGCTGCTGCAGGCATATCAGTTCTTGGAATTTACCCCACCCCGAACTGATCAACCCCTGCTGTCCACGACTCACTTCCCCTGCTGGCCCAAGCCACTTACAAGAGGACTGGTGCTTTATCTATCTGCGACTTTCAGTGTGGGAAAGCTGCATTCCCATGCGGTTTCCCTCATCTAATTTTAATTGCATTGCCCTTGTGATCTACTGCAGGTGTCAGTGCAAAATTAACGACACCCCAGACACAGTGCGTTTGCCCCACCAGATCACATGGTACAAAAGTACCAAGCAATCCAGTTGCTGTGCATTTCAAAAAATTAGCGCATGCACTACTTTTGCTGTGGTGTGATTTTGCACTGCACAAAACTGCACGTAAATCACACAGGAACTGCACAGCGTTCCCGTACAATTCACATGCAGTTCCTAGTGTGAACAGGTCCTAAGCTGAAAGTATAATCCTTTTAGAAGAGTTCCCTGAAACTTAAACATTACTTAAAGGGTTCCTCCAGATTAACTCCAGGTTGAGAAAAGCTCCTATAAACAGTTTTCCCAGACTGACATGTCTGACCTTCAGATCCCATGAACCCCATTTCCTCGCCGGAATTCACAGGAATAAAAACATAAAGAAATACAAACCTCCCAACTTTCTAACATGGGAAAGAGGGACACTTTTTAGCAAAGATTATTTCAGAAAACCCCCCCGATCATCCCGACCATTGAAAATTGAAGTATAACTAAAGGCAATACATTTGCCCCTGTTGGGGAGACACTTGTTCCTGTGACTATTGCCTAAAGGATGTTATCCTTTCACATTGAAAAGATATTTGAAAGATATTGACTCCACAGGACAGGAAGTGAAATGAAATCTCCCTAATGAGAAGCAGATGGAAAAAAAACTGACAATGCTTTTAACCCTCACTAACTCTGCCCAAAGTAGAAAAAAAAGTTTTGTTTTTAGATGTTCTTAAACCAAAGCATAAAGCGGTCCTTCAACTCCGAAAGGGAGTTTTGTTTCTTTGTTTCAACCTTCCCCACAAAGCCTTTTTTTTAACTATTAGATCGTAAGCTCCCAGGAGAGGGCCCTCCTATCGCTCTTGTATTGAATTATATTGTATCCCCTTTATATTGTAAAGTGCTGCGCAAACTGTTGTCTCTATATAAATCCTGTATAATAATAATACTACAGCCCCGGCTTGTAGCTCCATGCTACAGTTGTCCCATGTCAAATCTAAGGCAGAGAACAGAGCGATCACATGACCATCACTCAGACTGTCAATCACCTCTCTCTACTTTTCTCCTGCAGTGCCAGATAGGGGAGGCAGCACACAGAAAGTAAGTTATATGGTTGTCAATGTCATAGTTCACATTAGTGCTTGCAGTTCCAGTTCGCCGCGGTGAAGTGAGACGGATGTTCAGCCCCCTTCTTCCTCCCGCAGTCTCCTTGGAACCTTCACAGGTCCCAGAAGACTGCCGGACCAATGAGAATACACATGTGCAGTGGGCACCCAGCTGTGAAGCTGCAAGCAGTCACAGCCTGGTGCCCACAGTTGAGATGCCGGCGCTGGAGAGAGAAGAGGGCGGCACGTGTGAGCACCCTGGGACAGGTAAGTATGAGTTTATTAAAAGTCAGCAGCTACAGTTTTTGTAGCTGCTGACTTTTAATAAACACAGAACTGGCTGGAATTCTACTTTGAATTGAAGAAAAAGAGAAGGGAAAAAATGAACCGGAAAGCATAAAAAACGCACTGGAACTTGTAAAAAATGCATAAAACCCCTATGGAAATGGATCCGAAACACATCTGGACTGCGTTTCTATAATGTGACCTGGCCCTAAGGGTCAGTTCAAACTACATGCGTTTCAGTGGGGTTTTTTCTGCATCCAAAATACACAGAAAGTAGGTTATATGGTTGTCGAAGTCATAGTTCACATCAGTGCTTGCGGTTCCAGTGCATTCCATTTGCAGAAAAAAAAAAGAACAGGCTGCATTTTTTCTGCCCAGAACTGTACTGGAATGCAGTAAAACGCACCGGAATGCACGTCCCTTTTTAAATTGAAGAAAGAGAGAGGGGAAAAAATTAACCAGAAAGCATCAAAAACACACTGGAACGCATCAAAAACGCACCAGAACATGTAAAAAATGCACATACGGAAACACGTCTGGAACACATCTGGACTGCTTTTCTATCATGTGAACCGGCCCTAAAGGTCAGTTCACACTACATGTGTTTCAGTGGGTTTTTTTCTGCACCCAAAATGCACAGAAAATAGGTAATATGGTTGTAGATGTCATAGTTCACATCAGTGCTTGCAGTTCTAGCTGCAGAAAAAAACAGGCTGCATTTTTCCTGCACAGAACTACTGAAATGCGGTTAAACGCATTAAAAATGCACCGCAATGCACATGTCCCTTTTTAAATTATAGTGAGGGGAAAAAATTAACCAGAAAGCATCAAAAACGCACTGGAACATGTAAAAAACGCAGCAGAACACGTAAAAAATGCGCATATGGAAACACATCCGGAACACATCTGGACTGTATGTTTATAATGTGAACCGGCCCTAAGGGTCAGTTCACACTACATGCGTTTCAGTGGGTTTTTTTGCATCCAAAATCCACAGAAAGTAGGTAATATGGTTGTCAATGTCATAGTTCACATCAGTGTTTGCAGTTCAAGTTGCAGAAAAAAAAACAGGCTGCATTTTTCCTGCCCAGAACTATACTGAAATGCGGTTAAACGCATCAAAAAATGCACCGCATAGCATATGTCTCTTTTTAAATTGAAGAAAGGGAAGAGAAAAAATTAACCAGAAAGCATCAAAAACGCACTGGAACGTGTCAAAAACGCACCAAAAAATGTGCATGTGGAAACACATCTGGAGCGCAGCTGGACTGTGTTTCTATAGTGTGAACTGACCCTAAACCCTAACACATATTAATTAAACAGGTTCTGGGGCTAACTGAATGCAGATAAGACAGTTAAGTTTAATTATCACCTTAATCAGCCACAGAGCATGCGTAATTATTATGTTTGCTTTTAAAGGCATGAGGTGGCAACCCTAGTGTAGGGGTGGCTTGCTAGATGCTGAAAGCCAGAAGTCAATCAGTCAGCAGGGTGGTTCCCGACATTACTGTCGGGATGCTTCCCAAGCCTGGCACAGCAGTAGCCAGTTATCAGATGACTCTGGGTCACGGGAGGACAAAACTAATTGTAGCCCTGTGACCCACTAGAGAAGGATGCCATAAAAAGCCTTGTCCATACTTAGCTACATTTAGTTACCGTTTATAAAGGGGTTTGGCTGGAGCTGAACTCTAAACCAGCCTTTCTCAACCAGGGTGCTTTGAGGTTTCTTCAGGGGTGCCTTGAGGTTTCTTCAGGGGTGCCTTGGCAACGTATCTAAAAATTGCCCAAAACTTGTATATAAGCCAGCAGATGGAACAAGCCTGCCTTTTCGTTACACAAAGCCACAGGTTTTCATTGTGCACCATTACAACCTTGTAGTCGCCAGCGTCCTGACAGCCAATGACATCACCAGTTGATAAGGAGGATGTCAGCTGCCTGCACAGCATCCTAGTTTGACCCTCCCCTGCCCCTCTTCATCAGTGCTCAGTGATGGAGAAAAACTGAGGGAGAAGAGAAACATTGGCATACTAGTCAGTACCAATGTGCAAGAGTGTATTTGCTCCGGAAGAATAAATCACCTCCAATGTTGGGTCACCTACGTGTGGATATTGCTGCATTATATAACTATTAGAATAGTTTTTCACATTTTAGAATGGGGTGACTCAAGACTGTCCGTAATTTTAAAGGGTGTCTTGACTGATAAAAGGTTAGGAAACACTGCTGTAAACAAATCTTTTTCTGTCCAATTCCCACATGCTAGAACTCCCATATATCGTCCCCTTCACTGATGCACAGCCCAGCAGCAGGATCGCTTTTCCTGCGGAACTCGGAGTGCGGGCTGCTTGTTTCCGGGGGAAGGAGATCAGGACGGAGCCGGCGCTGTCATGGCTGCCTGACAACCGCACGGTGGAGCTGGATTGAGAGTGTCCTGAGCATTCTAGCGAAGCTGAAAGGTACAGAGTTGCTGGGGGCTCAGAGCTCTAGCCTCGGCTGTGAGGAGGAGTGAGTACGGGCAGACATAGAGGGGTGGCCGGGAAGAAGGGGATACTGAGGCCTGTGGAGCGGGCCCGGCCCTCCAGGGGTGACTGCATAAGAGGTTTGGGGCCTGGCCTCCTTCCAGAGGCTGTACAGTGATTAGAAGGGCCCGGGACACAGCACAGAGCACGGAGAGTGTCCGTACATGTCCTCTGACCTTTCCTGTACATGACAGGGGGAGCTGTGCTGACAGGAATGGCGCTGTACTTCCTACTTCAGCCTTGGTCCTGCTTCCTCCCGGGTCACCTTATCCCCCCCCCCGCTCCGAGCCCGTGTGTCCACTGTGTGTGCCTCTGTCCCCCGTCTATCGGTCTGTGGAGGTTCTCCTCTGTCCAGGCCATGGCATAGCTAGTAGCAGTCAGTCACATTCAGCTGGACTTGTCCTGTCACAGTGAAGACATCTGACTTCTTATCTGGAGAGCTCATAATGAGTGTCATGAACATACTCCAGGTGGCTGTAAAAACTGGGCTCTGTTCCTGACACTCATTGGGACTGAATAACCTAAACCTTTAACACTTCTGCTTTGCAGCACTTGGGGTCACTGATTGCTGTCCCAGCCAGATACCTACATGGAGTTTGCATGTTTCCCCCAGGTATTCAGGGCAGGTCACAGCAGGAATCGCACAGGAACGTGTGGTGCGGTGCAGTTCGCGCCTATTCATTTTGATGGGCTGACTCGCAGCGGACCACACCAAAAGTAGTGCATGCTTTACTGTAAAAAATGCATTGCAACCATTTTGCCTGGTACTTCTGCCCAATGCGATCCAGTGCAGGCAAACGCACTGCGTTTGGGGTGGTGCTAAAGAGGAGCTCCACCCAAAAGGGGAAGTTCTGCTTTTAAAGGAGAAGTCCAGCCAAAGCTCTTTTGGCTGTATGTTTCCTGTGGATCACAGGAGTGCAGTTCATTCTGATGTCACTCAGCCGGTCCAGGCTGAGGAACGATCCCAACTTTGAGGGCCGGTTCACACTATAGAAACGCAGTCCAGATGCGTTTTTGCGTGCGTGTTTTTTGATGCGTTCCAGTGCGTTTTTTTTTATGCATTCCAGTTTATTTTTCTCCCCCTCTTTTACTTCAATTTAAATGGAGACATATACGTTCCAGTGCGGTTTTGGTGCATTCTGGTGTGTTTTTGATGCGTTTTCTGCATTCCAGTATAGTTCTATGCAGAAAAAATGCAAAATGTTCTATTTTTTTCTACAGCTGAAACACACTGGTACTGCAAGCATTGAGTTGATCTAAGACATTGACAACTATATAACCTACTTTCTGTGTGTTTTGGATGCATAGAAAAAGCGACTGAAACGCATGTAGTGTGAACTGGCCTTAAAGTCAGGATCCACCCCAGAGCCTGGAGCGGCACCTGGCTCAGCCTCTCAGTGAGCCACTGAGAGCCTGAGGCACCCGTGCCCTCCCCTTCCACAGCCGTACGTTCCAGTCAGTACGGGGGGGGGGGGGGGGAGAGAAGGGGCAGAGTCAGTTGACAGTCACCACTCTGCTCAGAGCAGCTGTGAGAATTCAGAATTCATGTGAGTTCTCACCCGTAGAGCTGGTAGGGGACAGATGCACCTTCGGACCGATGCTGCATCTACCTAGGTAAGTATGATTTGAAAAAAATACTAATTCCCACACTTCTCTTTTAAGGCCACCTTCCCCCCTCCTCTTTACTTAACGGCACTTTTTTTTTTGGAGGGGGGGGGGGGGCCTGGAGAAGGTGCCTGGTTTTGACAGGTACCTGCTCCCACTTCCGCTCTGACTGCCTGGGCGATTGGAGCGGAAGTAAAATCCCCCCCCCTTTTCTTTCCGTAGTCTTCTGAGACACGTGACAGGTCGCAGAAGACTGCAGGACCATTCACAAAGTGCATCATGGCACGCACATGCACAGTGGGCTACAAGCTCACAGCCTGGGGCTCACAGTGTTGGGTGCCTCAATTGTGAGCACCCAGCTGTGACAGCTTGCAGCTTCACACCCAGGTGCCCACAGGTTAGATGTTGGCCTCTCTGACAGGACAGCAATGTTGAGAACAGCTTGGGTGAGCACATCACTGGTTGCTGGGACAGTTAAGTGTCTGTTTATTAAAAGTCAGGAGATACAGGTTTTCTAGTTGCTGAGTTTTTTTAATAAACACCAGTTTAACTTGAGCTCCTCTTTAACTTAACGTTTACACCCCTGCAGAATGCAGGCACAGCACATTTTTAATGTGAGATAAAAGCTGAAGTGTCTGTTCCCACTAGAATGCGGTGCAGGGAACTTGTGTTCCACGATTGTTTCCCTCACTGTGTTCTGGTGGGAACAGGCACTTCAGGCTTTATCTCACACTAAAAAAGACATGAAGGTAGGATAAAGTGGAATTCCTGCCTAACCACAACTATTCTTCGAAATGCCCAACACCCTTCCTACTACCCATCATGCCTACCCTGTATTAAAAAAAAGTGTATACTTACCTTTTTCCAGCTCACTCCAGTCTGGTCGTGTGATCCTGGGCTCCAAGAGCCTTCGACAAGGGCTGGGAATGCCAGGAGCAGTGAAGTCACCCATAGGCTCCCATGTTCCAGACATTGTTGGCGCTCCTTCCTCTTACCTTAAGCTGGCGGCGCATTGACAAAGGGGAGCCAAAGCTTGCAGGGTCACGTGCCCAGACCAGAGTGGGTTGTAAAAAAGGTAAGTATACACTTCTTTTTTACACTGCATAGACTTGATGAGTAGTAGTATGAAGGGGATGAGGGCATTTTTAAGAATAGTTATGGTTAGACAGGAATTCCACTTTCGCCTTCCTACATGTCTTTTTAAGTGTGAAATAGTACCTGGTGGAAACCCACACAAGCACAGGGAGAACATGGAAACTCTTCTCAGGTAGTGTCTTAGCTAGGACTCTGTCTTTTTTACATAGGCCAGGAAGCAGTGGATCCTTTTAAGAATAGTTGTTAGGCAGGAATTCCACTTTAAGTAACACTGAATTATATCCTTCTTCTCCAAAAATAATCAATAGAGATCATCTGGTCAGTGGCCCTGTAATCTGGTTGGTTGTTTTTCTTTTTTTTTTGTTTTTTTTTCTATTTTTCTAATGTGTTTTTTTTTTTTCAAAAACAAATTTTGAGTTTTGAGGAAGCTGAAAGAAATAGAAGGTACTGTTCTGAGTTAAGAATCCATACTTGAATAAAATGGGATTTTTTTTTTCATTTTTGTTTTTTAGACCAGAGATTAGTATCACTGTAATTGGTTCCTGTCTAAATTGCCCCTTGTTTGTGTGTGACATAGGGGCTGTAAGGCTCTTGAGAGCAGGGACTGATATGAAATTAAAAATATGTAATTGCTGTGTAAATTGTTGGCACTATATAAATGCCTGTAATAATAAAATAAAAAAATTAAAAAAGACTACTTGGATGTTTAATTGAATGTCTCTAACATTATAGAACATATCCAGTTGAATGTGTCTATTACTAGCTATAATTTTTTTTCACATTTTGCTGATATACTTTGTACTTAGGATGTCATTATTTATTTTTCTTTTTCACAGATCTTAGATTTATAGCTGTAGCATGGCAGGAGAACAGAAGCCATCCAGTAGCCACCTGGAACAATTTATTTTACTAGCCAAAGGCACTAAAGGTTCTGCGCTTCCAGCTCTAATTAACCAAGTATTAGAAGCCCCTGGAGTTTATGTGTTTGGGGAACTTTTAGATTTACAGAACGTGCAAGAGGTAAGATGCAGCTGTTGTAAAGTTGTTCTTGCTTTACTTTTTTTTTTTTTTTTTTTATCCTTCGTAGAAAATGTAATTGCTTGTACTGCAGATTGGTAGACTCAACATGTTAATGTCCAGCAACATTGGTTCATGGGAGGAAAAATGCCTGGGAAAACAATGCTATGCTGTTGAAGGTCAGAAAGAGAAACTCCCTGGCTTTATCCGGTGAAAAAAAAAATACCTGCCATTATTTTTTAGTGACAGAAAAAAATGCCTGGTGCCAAAGGTCAGTGGTTTGGGAAAATGCCCCAACATTAAAAGGAAACATTTACTCTGCCATCAGTAGTTGAAAAAATGGTGTAACATCAATGGTTGTAAAAAAAGTACCCTGGAGTCAGCTGCTAAAAAAAATGTCCTGGTGTTAGTGGGAGAAAGAAAAGGTCTGGCAGCAGTGAGAGGAAAAAATGCCCCTGAATCTGTGTCAGTGGTAGGAAATGTGCTGCCATTGGCTGCGTGTGCATCCACAGATCTCAGATCAGCTCCCCCCCTTTCCTCCTTAACCCCTTCAAACTGCAGATCAGCTCCCCTGTATCCTCTTCAACTTGTTTAGATCTCAGATTGGGCCCCCCTTTAACACCTTCAGATCCTTTCCCCGCAATCCTTAAAGTGATGTTAAAGGTTTGGCTTTAAAAGGAAAAAAAAATAATTAAATAATCGTCATATTTACCTTCCCTGTGCAGTGGTTCTGCCCCAATCCTCTTCTTGTTGGGTTCCCTGCCAGCTTCCCACTTGACCATGCCTCCAATTGCAAGCTGCTTGCTATGGGGGCACTGGTACGTGCTCACTCCTGAGCCCTGCTCTATGCGTCCATAAGACACACAGAGCCATGTCTCAGCCCCACCCCCCCACTTATTCTTCATTAACTCACTGGCTATGATTAACAGTGATAGGAGCCAATTGCTCCTGCTGCTCTCTCAGCCAATGAGGAGAGGGAGACCCCAGACAGCCAAGGCTTCCATGCACATTGCTGGATCAAGTTGGGTGTTCAGGTGAGTATTGGGGTGGGGGAAGCAGCACACGGAAGGATTTTACCTTCATGCATAGAATGCATGAAGGTAAAAAAACCTTCAGCCTTATAACCACTTTAGACTCTTCAGACATCATATCCGTTGCCCGTCCTCTTTAGAGTGTTACTAAACTCATGACCCTGCATTCACTATATCTGGTCTCCCACAACACACACACCATGGAAATGCAATTATTTTAGTAAATATAAACTGCTAAATACCTTTTCTCATCAGCAGTATATAGCTGTCTTGTGACCTTTTATCAGTGTCTGGTTGAGCACTGATTAAAGCTTGAAAGAGGAATTATCAATCTTCTCTGAGTGTCCTAATGAGGCTACATAACCACAGACCCTCTGTTTGGATAGTGCTGCTTAGCCCTGTACTGATCACATGCACCCTCCCAAAGAAAAAAAAGAAAAAACTGTCTAGCAATACATACTAAAGCATGTGCAGAGTGACCCCCTATAACTCTGTACTATCAGCAGATGAACTGGGGACAGTAGAAGGGGCGGATCATAGAAGACCGGATCAAACAACCTTTTTCCACAAGGCAGAGGATTAACCCCTTAGGTTCCCACAATGAGTATAACAAGCATGCTTTACTGCATATATAGACTGATTTTACTATTGTGGGTTTAGTAACACTTTGACGCTTTCTGACCTCAAATCAGTTCCCCTTCCTCTTTAACCCCTTCAGACCTCAGATCAGTCTCCTTTCCTGCTAACCTCCTTTTCATTGTTGTGAGAACTCTGCCTGGGTGCCACAGAGCACACTGAAGTCTGTCATAGACTTTCCTTGCAACTCTATCATGTGACACTTCAGCACATGGCCAAAAACGGGAAGAGGGGATAGTTTTCCCCACTACAGTTGTGCTGATGTGAAGTCCGTTAAAAGCACCAGGTGCTGGAATGAGCTTTTTAGCACCTGGCACCAGAACATAGTTTGTGGTTGGATGGTTGAACAACCTGGTGGTTCTACTGGGCCCCCCTCCATTGCAGGCTCCATAGTGCCCATGTGTACTGCTATAGTGGTTGTTCCTTTACTGTCTGTGACAGATTTACTACTATAGATGGGATAGAGTTCCACTCAAACCAGGCTCTTGATTAGGAAGGGAGCAGGTTTTTTTATTGTCACAGTGCGCAGATGCAGGAATTTGAGTCAAGCTTCATTAATGATATAATCTGTCTTGCTGATCTTTTTTAGTTTTGCCTTACTGTTCAACAGAATTGATAATTGCCGTCCTATATCGTCCTTTGGTATACATGCCTTTTTAGAGTATATGTAATCCAAAGTTTTTTTTAGTTTCTTTTGCTTTCAGTTTTGAATATGTTAGGGAAGGATTAGGAAATCCATCAGAATCCTATTACGGTTTGTGGGAGGTAAATTCACCCTCTATAATGGTTCTGGTGACTGAACGTGATTGGAAATCCAAACTTTTAAGTTCATCAGAGTAGGAATAGAGGGGAATTCTTCCAGTAGGGTGCACTTGTTCTAGTGACAGTTGTCTGAGAAGGAATGTCCCCTACTATGGAGAGATTTTCTATCACTTGCTGTGTGTTTTATTTTTTATTTTTTTTTTTTATCTCTCTGAGACAGTAATCAATTGGAAATCTTCTCAATAGGAGACAGCAGATGCTAACATAGCAGACGTTAATATCTTCTTCCCATCTTCTGGTCTTTGGGCATCTCCATTGGCTGGCATGGGATGATGAAACTCCAGTGCATATGCAGTAGTCATCCTGGGACACCAAGGACTGTGCTGGCCATGTAAGCTGAGCTGCTCATGTGCAGCTAAGTTTATATGCTGCAGAAGAAGGCGAGCAGGCAGGTAGGTAGGTGTATTTTATTGCAGATGAGACGTTGAATGTGTCTTCTTCAATTTTAGCCTGACTGCATGCCGTCGATTGTAAAATACCTGCAGTTCTGCTTTAATATTGTTCTGGAAGTGGCGTGGGAAGTGCCCATCCTGCTGCTGAAATTCAGTGCTGCCTACTCTTTGTAGCCTAAGCTACATACAATTTATACAGCAGGCATATCTAGTAGTGAAGGTAATAGTTTGTTTGCTCAATTTGGTCCAAACAAACTATTTATTTACATTTCACAAAAAGCTGAAGATTAGCTTTAACATCTGCATGCTCCTCAGTCTTTTTATGGAAGCCTGGAAATAACCTGGTACTTCCAGGTAAGAGGTAGCATGTGACTCTTCTGCTTCACACAGGGCAGATTTGAGTGCCTGGATACCTATTTGCCAGACCCTAACACTGCCAATTAGTGCAGAGTTGTCTTTTATAAGCTCTTGACTTAGAGCCAATCCAGAATTTGCATGGATTTTGGGGGTCTTAGGCAAGTGAACAGGGTAGCATGGAAATAAGTATAAGTTAAAGCTGAAACCCAGACATACATAAAAGACCTCAGCTAACGCAGCTCTGTAATGGTTAAATGTATTTTAACAAGCAGTGTAAGTACCTGAATTTGACTTATCAGCCAGTTTCAGACCCTGTATGGCAGAGTTCACAGAGAGGGAGAAGTAGCACAAGGATCCAATGAGGTGTACAAGGAGCATGTTAATAGGAGAGAGCAGAATGACGGACAGATGAGCCGTTTCTTTTTTCGCTATGTAGTAACAGTGTATGGTGGGGAGCAGACTTGTAGGTAAAAGGTAAAGGCTGAAGCCTAGTACACACAATCAGAAAATTGTACAAAAAATACCGCTTTCGAAATGATTGTACGACAATCTGATCGTTAGTACACAGCTTTTGCCCAAAATTATTCAAAGGGACAAGTACAAACATTTTTCTCGTACAATACCAGATCAGTAGATTGCAGGTGCAATGTCAGGCTACTGCAGACTGTCTGTACCTCCATATGGGTAGGTCAGAGCTGGAGGAAGTGTAATTGAACTGCAGTTCATTGAGAACTACAAGCTGTCTGCCACAGTGGGAGGTGGGACTTGTAGTTCTCTCATTCACAGATTGCTGTGGATTCACAGCCATGCTGTTTTTGAAAAGTGACAGCAAGTGCCGAGAGAGGATCCCTTTTCTGCTGTCATAAGGGGGGTGGGGGGAGATCGAAGGGGGTCTCCGACCTAAATATGGCTGTAACATGCTTCAGAAGGTGAACATATCCTTTAATTTGCCCGATACCTTGCCAGGCAGGGCTGTATGGCAGAGCTGTGTTAATATCAGGACTAAATAAACAAAAATGCAAATTTTAATGATGGGTTAACTAGGAAAAGATAAAAATTGAAAACAGGCAGGCTTTTTACTGCAGAAGAGACAAGCAATGTCTCTTGTGCAATAAAATACACCTTCCTGCCTATTCACAATCTCCTGTAAAATGTACACTGAGCTGCGCAGGTCAATTTACATTCCAGCACACTCACTATGGGCCTGGATCACTGCAGTCCTGTGCATGCAGCACCCTGTGCTAGCCTATCATGATAGGCGAAGGCTGGCATCCGGAAAAGGCCAGGTATAAGATTATGGTGCCTGCCAGGGATCTTACGGGCATAAGTCTATTGGAACAGAGGTAAGTATCTGTGCTTTTAATTTGGTTTGCTATTGGTAAATAAACTTTAAAGTTAATGACATTGCTACATTTGTAATTCTCATTGACTCTACAGACACTGTACTGCAAGTGTCAGCTTACACAGGAGAAGCGATAGCTGTTTCTGTGATCCAAAATGACAGCTAGGATTTCCCAGTAAAAGTGGCAAGAGAGCTACAGGGGAGAAGGAGAATCAACATGTACCACACATGACCAAAGTGTTTAGATGTCTTCTAGGGGCAGTGTGGTGCGGTATGCACAAAGTCCAACTGGTTAAGTATAAGCACCAGGAATGCCTGGTATCCAGAAAAAGTACAAGTTCCAGTTTTTAAACAAATCATGCACTGAGAGAAATACATGAACTTCTATTGCTAACCAAATTCTGAATATGCTAGATGACTGGCAGTCATGCTGATGTTTTGCTTTAATTTCTTGACCCAGAACAAGCAAGCAAATCAAATCAGAATGCATCTTGTTTATAATTGTTGCAGGTCAGTGACTGGGGAAGTATTCAAGCTGTTGTCTTTGTATAACATCAAGGGAAATAATATTTGCAGAAGGAGCATCTTCCATATTTTTCTCAGTACGTTTCCTTTAATCCTTTCACTGCCAGGCCCTATGGTTCACATTTAAGCTCAGGTGGCCAGACTACATATATTAGAATAGACTTGATAGAATAAAAAGATAGTGCTATTGATTTTGTAGGTCTTGTGATAGTTGCACAATGTTTATCAAACAATATTTTCGATAAAAATAGACTCAAATCAGTATTGGCACACACAATCACAATATAACTTACAACATTTCCATTAAATCTAAAAGATAAAATGGTATTGAGTTAATAAATAATTATTATCTTAAATCGTGCCTTTTTTCGGAAACAATAAAGATCAAAGGTATGCAAAACTGGAAATAACTTGCTCTAAAACTCTGGAGGCATGCTTTACACCTGAATGTCACAGAGTGACTAGCACAGAGACTGTGTTACTTTGATATTTGTTTATTCAGAAGACGAGAGTCACAGTACCTGTCTAGAAAGCTGAGTGAAAGGAGACTGGGGCAGAAGCAAGGCTGCATCATCAGATGTACATAAGTTAGTCCTTTGGGTACACGTCTGTGGAATTTTGTGTGTGTGAGTGTTTGTTTATTTTTTCCAGTACTGGAAGCTTTCGGGAAATTTTAAGGGTCTAAACAGACTCTTGATATTTTCCCTGTGAGAGAGAGTTGATAGTGAGCTTAAAGCAAAAAAGAATGCTAAGGACTTATGGCCTACTGAGCTGGCAACTGGAAATGCTTCTGTGCTGATGTAAGCCTCATGTCCTTGGCAGAGAGAGGGTTAAAACAAACTAACTCCTGATTCTCTATTCATTCTGGTTTACCCCACTGTATTCAAGTGTGCTGACTGGTGGTCCTTTGTTCTAATTTTTCCTTTTTTTGAAAGTATAACTAAAGGCAAAACTTTTTTTTTTTTTAGTTTTGGATAGAGTGGAGAGGGATTAGAATACTTATTATTATTATTATTATTATTATTATTATTATTATTATTATACAGGATTTATATAGCGTAAACAGTTTTCTCAGCACTTTACAATATGACAGGAGACAATACAGCAACAATACAGTTCAATACAAGAGGGATTTGAGGGCCCTGCTCCTTGGAGCCTTACAACCTATTAGGTTCTAATTCTGTGTCCCCGATAGAGAGATTCACCCCTCTTTGTCCTGTTTGCTATTATTACTGAAAGTAAAAGAAAATCCCAAATTTTGGGTTGTTCCCAGAAAAGTAATGCAGGGAAAATCTTCCAAATTGGGACTCTAGTCCTGGTGACCTGGGGGTCCCCAAATGATTTCCTTTAATTTGAAGGGATTTCCTCTTACTTTCTGTTTGGCTATGGGACAGGAAGTGAAGGGAAATCTCACAGATGGGGATAGGGGGGGGACCTGACAGGGGTTATAACCCTCCCTTATTCTATCCAAAATGAAAAAAAAAAGTTTTGCCTATAGTCCATAATTTATGACCATTTTTCTTGTTACTCTCAAATTTAGGGTGTAACATGATCCATGCATCCCAGGAATGTAAACAAACAATTCTTACCCTGGCAAAGGGACTATGCACATCACTGTTGATCCCTGTTTCCGTGATCCCCCTCCTCTCCTGTAGTTCTAGCAGCACGTCCTCTGTTAGGTCTATACCTGTGTACAGACCAGAGACTGGGAGAAGACTTGCAAGAGCCTGTGCAATGCACCCACGATGCACTGGTTTTTACAATGATCTGCAGGCTTCCTTGCAAAAAAAAAAAAAAAAGTAGATGCACATTGATAATGAGATTAGTGTTGCTGCATTTACTATAATTTTTTATGGTGTGTTTGTTTAATATCCTATTACCTGCCATTGAGTAATGTCTGTCTGTCCAACTACTTAGAGCGAAACCCTGCTTTACCATCTAGATCCTTCTTGGAAGGACTTAAGTGAAAACCATGGAGTTATTTTGTTGGGAGGCTGCCAGCCCAAAAGCTTGGATGGCAGTAGTTGGCATTGGAAAGCAAATTGCAGGCTGGACATTTAGGCTTTCTCAGATTGTGTGCTGGAGATCGTGAGCTCCGTATCCATTAGGACCGTTAGCTGGCAGTCATGGATTACATACAAGTGCCTTGTTTGTACAATACTGTTTTAATTTTGAATGCAGAAAAGTGATTAGACTGCTATATGCCAGAGGAGCTGATCAACTTTACTATGTGCATGTTTACATGGACTAACAGACCAGCAGTTGTTTCACAGGTAAGCTATGTAATCTTGTACATACATTTAGTTTATTTACACTTTCTTTTTCTTTTTTTTTTTCTTTTTTAAGTTGGCTGATAGTCCGCATTCTGGATACCTGCAGCTCCTCAACTTGTTTGCTTATGGAACATATCCAGATTATGTTGGTAAGAACTACTTTATTTGTGTACGCTAAACATAAACCTAGATCAGACAGCATCTATTGGTGTGTATTTTTTTTTCTCAGTGTGGCATCTGGTGGTTATAACTCTCCCAAAGCAATACAGCAGGATACTTACCCCAAATTGTTCTCATCTTTTGTTTTACCATAAGTCAGGTGTGCCAGTTGTTTTCAAAATCTAATAGCCAGCTCCAAAATGTTAGACAGCTACAACAAACTTTGTTTTGATCTCTAGTTTGTAACTTTCACTGCCCAACCCCCACCCCTCAAAATAGTGGCTATATACATGCGTACAGCAGCAAAACACACACACACACACACACACACACACACTATATATGTATGTATGTATGTATGTTTTATCAACCTGCCTCCATACCTCCCAACTATGCATAGCAGCTTTTTTATATTTTCATACACTGATCACTCATAACTTCATGACCACTCACCTAAATATTGAGTAGGTCCCACTTTGGTACCAAAACAGCCCTGACCTGTGGAGGCATGGAGGCCACTACACCTATGAAGCTATGCCATGTTATCTTGCACCATGTTGTCAGTAGCAGATCCTCGAAGTCCTGTTAGTTGCAAGGTGGGGGAACTACATGGATTGGACTTGTTTTCCCAGCACATCCTACAGATGCTTGATTGGATTGAGATCTGAAGAATTTGGCAGTCAAGTCAACACCTCAAAACTTGTGTTCCTCAAACCATTTCTAAACCATTTTTGCTGTGTGACAGGGCACATTACCCTGCTGAAATAGGCCACTGTCTTTGGGGAATACCATTTCCATGAAGGGGTGTACTTTATCAGCAGCAATGTTTAGGTAGGCAGTACATGTTAAGTAACTTCCACATGTAAAGCAGGACTCAAGGTTTCCCAGCAGAACATAGTATCATACCGCCTCTGCCAGCTTGCTTTCTTCCCATACTGCATCCTGGTGCCATTTCTTCCCCAGGTAAGCAACGCACATGCACCCGGCCATCCACATGATCTAAAAGAAAATGTGATTCATCGACCAAGCCACCTTCTTCCATTGCTCTGTGGTCCAGTTATATTGCTTATGTGCTATTGTTGGTGCTTTTGTCAATGGACACAGGTCAACACCTGTTTTCAACACATCTTCAGGGACAACTTATTTACTTGCTGCTTAACGTATCTCACTGACTTTCAGATGCCATTGTAAGGAGATAATCAATGTTATTCACTTAACCTATCGGTAGTTATAAAGTTATGGCTAATCAGTATGGGTATGTACTTAAAAATTCAGAATGCACGTGGCCGAAAACTGTAATGTCTGGTTATGTGAGGGCGGGGAGGCTCAAATGTATTTATTTACTTTTAATGTGTATTTTTATACATATGATTTTATTGCTATCTCATAGGGGACCAATAGTCCCCTATGTGATAGTATATGAGTGATGGGTCCTCTTTGTAGGGGGGGGCAGTGTGTGCAAGGAGGGGGCAGGAGAGGAACAGTGTATACAGTGAGGGAGCAGTGTATACACTCGAGCTCCCTCACTGACTGCCGCTGTATGTCAGTGCCAGTTTTTAAATTTAATTACCAGCTTTTTTTTTTTTCTTCCCCTTCCCCAAGAAGGAGCTGTCATTCTCCCCGCCGCTAAAGGAAACAAAGGCGCAGGGTCACCCAGCGACATTGCCCAGTGACCCCACCCCTTTGTTTCCTTTAGCGCCTGGGAGAATGACAGCTCCTTGGAACTATAGTGAAGGGGAAAAAAAAAGACAGTAATTACATTTAAAAACCGACAGTGACATTTTAGCGATAGCTCGCTGCATACACTGCTCTTCTCTTGCCTTTTAGATGGCCGCCACCCCCCCAACTCCATCTGCAGTACACACAGCCCCCCATTACCAGCACAATACTGATAGGACTATTTTCGGCCAATATGTTTTGGCCGCCGAAACTTCGGTACATCCCTAATTTTATAATAATGCTAAAAGCAAAACTGTTTTCGTTTTGGTTTGGGTAGAGTGGTGAAGGGTTGTATCCACTGTTAAGTTTTTTAATTGCTGTCTTTCTCACCATTAGAAAGATATACTCCTCCTTATTGCCTGATTGCCAATGTCACCAGGCATGGAAGTGAGGGCATATACATGATTTTAAGTTTCCAGCATGGCAGGCATAGGGGGGAAATCCTTTTATGGGGACACTTGCTCCTGTGACTACTGTTTAATAGAAGATGTCCCTCACATTGAAAAGAAACCGTTTCACTTCCTTTTTAGAGTCTGCAGGAGAGAAATTTAAGGGAAATTTCCCCAATGAGAGATTGGAGGGGGGGGGGGGGGGGGGGGGTTCTGACAGTGGTTTCAACCCCCCCCCCCCCCTACGGGATCCAAAATGGAAAGAAAAAAGTTTTGGCTTTGGATATACTTCAATGACAGTAATGACTGTATTTCTTCAACTGCTTGAGCGCATTTTGTATAAATATTGTATTCTAAAAGAAAACCAATAATGAATTCACTATAGGATAAGTGTCCTTAGTAGTAACTATGGATCTATGAAAGACATTTTACCAAACCAACCTGTTAACAGTCTATGAGGAAGTGATCTGTAATCTGGATAGAGGAAAGCCTGTGGACATGGTGTATCTGGATTTCGCCAAAGCATTTGATACAGAGCCCCATAAATACTATGTTTACAAATTGAGGTCTGTTGGCATCAACAATAGTGTGTACCTGGATAGAAAACTGGTTACAGGAGCATGTCGAAAGGGTGATGATAAATAGTGTATCTTCTGAATGGTCAGGAGTTGTAAGTGAGGTATCCCAAGACTCTGTCCTGGAACCATTACTGTTATACCTAGTTCATAATTGATATTCATGTTGTTATAAATGGTTCAATCTCAATGTTTGCTGTTAATGCTAATGCAAAGCTAAGCAAGGCAATAACTTCACAACAGTCTATAGCAGCTTTACAAGAACATCGGTAAAATAAAAGGGTGGGCAACTACATGGCAAATGAGGTTTAATAGTGAAAAATGTAAAGTAATAAGCTGGTGGGTTAAAAATAAGGATGTCAGTTACTCACTAGGGGAAAAAAAATGTCTGGGGGAATCTAGGATGGAAAAGGATCTGGGGGTCCTTTTTCATACTTACCTGCTCTGTACAGTGATTTTGCACAGAAAAGCCCTGATACTCCTTTTCTCGGGTCCCCCGCTGGCACTCCTGGCCCCTCCCTCCAGTGGAGTGCCCCGCAAAGCAAGCAGCTTGCTGCACTGCGTGTCCATTCACACACACAATGCAGTACGCCCCCCCCCACTCTTTTGTCAATGGCTGACTGGCTGTGATTGACAATGCCTTTTACAACCACTTTAACCTTAACTGTGTAGAGAGTTCTTTACTGTTAGATCAGAAAGGATGTGGAACTCCCTTCCACAGTTGGTGGCATCAGTGAGAAGTGTTGACAATTAAAAAAAGTTTGGATGTGTTTCTTCGTGAATGCAATAAACTGGAAATGAGAAATGGTAGTGACTAACACACACATGCAAGCACACACATTGAACTGGTGTCTTGATTCAACTTTTCAAACTTTTAAATATAAAACACCATTGCCATGATTGGGATGAGATGCAACTTATTGCATATTATCTCTGTAGTTACCTTCCTGTCTCTCCTCCTTTTGTTTTACCATCACAAGGAATTTAGAGAATTAATATTTGCTAACACAGGAACAAATAGTGCAGGTGCAGAGATAACCTCTGTGTTTGTTTTTGATGTTTTTTCCTGTCCCTTCTTCAGGGTGTCACTAATGGGTGACTAGTAGAGAAACAGAATTGCTTGGACGCTTGTTGACTCAAAACACAAGACAGGGTCAGAGTGCTTATTTAAAAAGCTGGGTGATGACTGGGGCAGGAGACAGGCTGTATCATCAGATGTACATGATGGGATCCTCTGGGTACACCTGGTCCTCAAAATGAATTCCTTTGCCTCTAAAAGCAATAGTGGCATTGCATTTTGAATGTTTTAACAGGTTAGTATGGTAAAATGGTTTGGACATCCAAGTCACTAGAAGACTTTCCTGTAAACATAGTGGCTTGGCAATTTGGATGTGTCCATCATTGCTATAAATGACTAAAATGTCTTTGTATTAGCTTTCCATATTCCTCTACATATCAGGACATAAACTAAGTAATAGCAATCACTGTTGAGTCATTCAGGCTACTTTGTACTTTTGTTTCACACTTGAGTTACTGAAGAGTTACTAAATTAAAGTTTTGGTAATTCACATATATGAATTTCTCTTGTACACTTAGCTGTGTTTTTTTTCTTCTTAATTTTAGCAATGAAAGACAGCTTGCCAGAGCTCTCAGCTGCACAGCAAAACAAGCTAAAACATCTGACAATTGTGAGCCTTGCATCCAGGATGAAGGTACATTGTAATTCTTGGTTCATGCATATGGTAAATGTAAACCTAAATGACTGTGCCAGGTGCCACCAAAGGCTGTCAAATCCTAATAAATTCCTGCCAACATTTACAAGTATGTATATCCTAACACAAACATCAACTGTATACAGCAGTACCTGTGTTTATAACTAACAGCTTAAACTGTTCCTGACTGTCAGCCTGGGAACAGGAATTGGACTGTGGTTGACTCCTTGGCCACTCTTTTTGTTGGCTGGGGGCAGGTAATCTTTAGAGGAAAAATATATATCTGGAATTATCTTTAAAGAAACAATCTGTGAAAAAAAGTTTGTAAACTCATAAAATGTTATTGGATGTGTTTTTAGAAAGGCCTGCATCTGTTTTTCTCGGCTGTTCTGCTAGATGAATCTCTGCATATGGCATCACTCACTTTTTCCATCTTTTCTATTCACAAAATTCTTTTCCATCTTTTTGTTTCTCACCATTCTAGAAAATGAGGTTGTATAAATGAGCTAAGGAAATACAGGAGAAATCACGAGGACATGCATAGAAAAAAAAAATCATTAACCCCCTAAGCACCACTGTGATTTAAGTCTGTTTTGATAGCTGGAGCCATATTCATGGTTGGCACAGTGTCTGTTTACAATATAGGAAAATACGAGACCTGGTGCAACAGACTGTGTACAATGTTGTACTTGGTCTGTTTTCCGTATTGACTATATTTTGATAGAAATAGCCAAGCCTATACCTGACCTTGAGCTGCAGGATTAATGCTAATACAGTTTTCTCCTGATAGCACCAATACAGGTTTTGCCTTTTTGGTATTTGTTACATTATGGGGGCTTGCTACCAAGCAAGGATAGCTGACCACCACGCTGTCTCAGAATTAATATAAAAAAGCCACTTTGAGTGTCCTTTCTTTGTAAACTTTTAGGCTTCAGGGATTTATAAAGAACATGTTAAAGTAGAAGCGGCGTCACAATAACTCGCATACTGAAAGGCTTGTTTAGGGTAACAACTGTAACAATGTGGAATAGACGCCTTCAGGAAAGGATATTCACAGAGCTTGTAAAAGACATCAAGTGCGTGTAACCTTATTATAAAATCTTCGGGCATTCTCTAAGATTTGTGCTTCTTCTTAGTTCCATGCAATGACTTTATTTTGATAGCAAGGATAAATCTAGTTTCATGCATGCATGTTATTGTTTTAATATAGTTGCATGTTTCTCCCTCTTAGTGCATTCCATATTCTGTGCTGCTGAAAGATTTGGATATGAGAAACCTCAGAGAGCTGGAGGATCTAATCATAGAAGCAGTTTACACAGATATCATTCAGGGCAAACTGGATCAGCGCAACCATGTGCTAGAGGTGGATTTCTGCATTGGACGGGACATTCCCAAGAAGGATATTAGTAGCATTGTTAAAACTCTTCAGGAGTGGTGAGAATCCTTTTATTTACATACTTGGTACAGAGAATGCTTTTGTGTGTTAAATGTAGAAAAACAATGTACCCATCTTATTTACAGTGGATATAAAAAGTCTACACACCCCTGCTAAAATGTTAGGTTTCTGAAATGTAAACAAATGAGACAAAGATAAATCATTTCAGAACATTTTTCACTTTTTTAATGTGATCCGTAAACTGTAAAATTCATTTGAACAACAAACTGAAATCTTTTAGCTGGAGGAAAGTAAAAATAAAAAACTAAAATAATATGGTTGTATAAGTGTGCACACCCTTAAACTAATACTTTGTTGAAGCACCTTTTGATTTTATTACAGCACACAGTCTTTTTGGGTATGAGTCTATCAGCATGGCACATCTTCACTTGGCAATATTTGCCCACTCTTCCTTGCAAAAACACTCCAAATCTGTCAGATTGCGAGGGCATCTCCTGTGCACAGCCCTCTACAGATCACCCCACAGATTTTCGATCAGATTCAGGTCTGGGTTCTGGTTGGGCCATTCCAAGCTTTCATCTTCTGGTGAAGCCTTTCCTTTGTTGATTTGGATGTATGCTTTGGGTCATTGTCATGCTGAAAGATGAAGTTCCTCTTCATGTTCAGCTTTCTAGCAAAAGCCTAAAGGTTTTGTGCAAATATTGACTGGTATTTGGAACTGTTCATAATTGTACCTTGACTAAGACCCCAGTTCCAGCTGAAGGAAAAACAGCCCCAAAGCATGATGCTGCCACCACCATGCTTCACTGTAGGTATGGTGTTCTTTTGGTAATGTGCAGTGTTGTTTTTTCGAAAAACATATCTTTTGGAATTATGGCCAATAAGTTCAACCTTGGTTTTATCAGACTAGAACACATTTTCCCACATGCTTTTGGGAGCCTTCAGACGTGTTTTTTGCAAAATTTAGCCAGGCTTGGATGTTTTGTAAGAAAAGGCTTTCGTCTTGCCACCCCATAGCCCAGACATGAAGAATACAGGAGATTGTTGTGACGTGTACCACACAGCCAGTACTTGCCAGATATTCCTGCAGCTTCTTTGATGTTCCTGTAGGACTTTTGGAAGCCTCCCAGACCAGTTTTCTTCTCGTCTTTTCATCAATGTTGGAGGGACGTCCAGTTCTTGGTAATGTCACTGTTGTGCCATATTTTCTCCACTTGATGATGACTATCTTCACTGTGCTCCATGGTATATATAATGCCTTGGAAATTATTTTGTACCCTTCTCCTGACTGATACCTTATAACAATGAGATCCCTTTTGATGCTTTGGAAGCTCTCTGCGGACCATGGCTTTTGCTGTAGGATGCGACTAATAAAATGTCAGGAAAGACCTACTAGAACAGCTGAACTTTATTTGGGGTTAATCAGAGGCACTTTAAATGATGGCAGGTGTGTACTGACTCCTATTTAACATGATTTCGAATGTGATTGCTTAATTCTGAGCACAGCTACATCCCCAGTTATAAGAGGGTGTGCACACTTATGCAACCACATTATTTTAGTTTTGTATGCTTACTCCCTCCCCTAAAAGATTTAAGTTTGTTTTTCAGTTGAGTTGTACAGCTTATAGGTCACATTAAAGGTGGAAAAGTTCTGAAATGATTTATCTTTCTCATTTTTTTTACATAACAGAAACTTGACATTTTAACAGGGGTGTGTAGACTTTTAATATCCACTGTATATAGCAGTAGTACTTTCTACAGCTCTTTTGCAGTTTCTCTTCCAGCAGTTACATCAATCCTTCCTAAAATGTCCATACCACAGTAATGGTCATTTTGAATAAAAGCTTTGTTTTATTGGGGTTAAAAAAACTGCACCCAAAGTTGATTTTTGTTTTGATAGGATGGCCAGGTCTTCAAAGATAGTGTACTGACAATGTTCATGAGGGAAGGGATCATTAAAGAAAATAGGGAGGTTTCCATTGTCGGTCCCCTGAAAATGCAGGTTTCTTGGCTGTTTCTGGGAGTGTATTTGAAAAATGACACAGAACAAGAACGTGGATAAGAAAATCGTAGTGCATACAGATGTACATACTTTAAAATGTACTGTGAAATGGGGGTGCAGCGCTAATAAAAAACTAAATATATCTGTAAGTATGTCTCCAATATAAAGTTCACAAATAAACTGTTCAAAAAGTGAATAAAAACAGTTCAAAAAGTGACTCTTGTGCTCTTGCTATTTTGGAACCGGTGTCCGTGCAGTGATATTGTAAGTAATACGCACTCACCGGACGCGCATATAAAATGCGCCTTTTTATCAATATTCCAGGTGTCGTCAAGGGGAGTCAGGAACTAGGTGGTCTTCCCTCTAAGGGATGGTCGGTCATCAGACAGGATCGTTGGGGCTTTGAGTGATCCACGCCACCAGAGTTCCCCTTAAGGGGTTAAGCCGGTATTGCTCCCTGGATGGGAGATTCCCTCTCTGGATACAGGGGTCCGTCCTGAGGCAGTGTATCTGAGAATTGAAGGCTCCCCGAGGGGGTTAAAACAAAGCTACATCCATAGTGTAGTAGGTTTAATGAAAATAAATTTACTGAGGTAAGTTTAAAATTGATGCATCAAAGGTAGATAAGATGAACAAAAGATATTCACTGTGCAAGGGACTGACCGTCCAGTATTAAAGATAAATGTGACGTCACGGCGTGATATGGCTCCTCCTAAATATTGTTTTATTTAGATGTACATACTTGTTCTAGGGTCAATGATTCACAAAGTACTGAATCACTTGGATTAGCATGACAGCCAGGGAACAAGTGTTCCCACAAGGAGGCTCGCAGTGGTTGCTTCTTTCAAATAGAATCTGTTTTGTGAGAAATACAGAGGCTGCTTTTCCTGAACATGCTAGACACCTGGCTGTCTCTGGGTTCAGTAGTCTTTGACCTAATGTCTGGAATCCCGATCTACATACTTGTTCATGGGTAAGAGAGCCAGAACATATAGACAAAGCCCCTTGATTAGTGTGTCAAACCAGACTACTCGCATTTTCAGAAAGATAAATCTGTGTTGGTTTCTTTACATAAATGTGTTATTGTGCTTAATAGGGGCCTCATCTAAGATCTAAATGGTCCACAGCGTTGTGTCCTGTTTTTTTTTTTTTTTTAAATCCGTTTGATTCTTACATACAATGTATTTGTATCTAAGCAGTTGTTTTGACATCATGTTTTGTGGTACAAATTTAAGATGTTTGTATGTAATGTGTAATTATCAGTAGTTCACGGAGAAAATGCCTCTAATGGCAAATATCTACAGTATCCTAGACTTTGTCCCATAGCTGGCTTGGTATAATTGGCTTTTTTGGTCATTATTATTTTTCCTTTGTTCTGAGATGGGGATGTGAAATGTTTTTACAGTACTAAGCATGCTTCTGATTTCCAAATAACTTTATATCTCAGGTGTGATGGCTGTGAGGCGGTTTTAATGGGGATTGAACAGCAAGTGCTACGGGCTAACCAGTACAAGGAGAACCACATCCGCACACAGCAGCAAATAGAGACAGAGGTGAGTGTAAGAAAACTGTTTGAGCATGCAAGTGGTCTATTGTAGCTCACCATTACAGGCTAAATATATATTTTGCACAGTTTATCAGTATTGCTTTTTGCTATCGTTTCCCAAAAAAGGTACACAGGGCTCAAAAGACAACAAACATTAAAATGAAAGAAACCAGCAGTAGTGCCTATAACGCACAACTATTAGGAATCTGCTAAAGGTTAACTTCAGACCTACAGAAAGTGGTTCAATTAAATAATCAGCATGATCTGCCAGTAGAATGATTGGGGCATTATATATTATATTTATTATACTTGTATAGCGCTGTCAATTTACGCAGCGCTTTTACATATAAATTGTACATTCACATCAGTCCCTAACCCTCAAGGTGTGTACAATCTAAGGTCCCTAACTTACATTCATACACATACTAGGGACAATTTAGACAGGATCCAATTAACCTACCAGCATGTCTTTGGAGTGTGGGAGGAAACCCGAGTACCCGGAGGAAACCCATGGAGGCACAGGGAGAACATGCAAACTCCAGGCAGGTGGTGCCATGGCTGGGATTCGAACCAATGACCCTAGTACTGCCAGGCGGAAGTGCTAACCATTTAGCCACTGTGCTGCCCATCTGTATCATCTCACTGGCCAGCCAATCACAAGTATGACCAGTGCAAACACTGTCAGTTTTGGCTCCATCTCTAGAGGATTGTAAAGGCCATATAGAAATGCTTACCTGAGGGCAGAATGCCCAGGGACGCCTGCAATTGTTGCCATAGGGAACTGATATCCTCTGCATCAGGCAACATTGATGTTACATGTAAGGATGCTGTTAGTGTGAAGGTTGTTGAAATGATCAGTTTGACAAGAGGCCATGTTTTACCTTTCTTGAGCTTTCAAAGTTGCTGTCCGTTGTGTTACTACTCTGCCGCTGAATAGTGTGGATATTACTTCCTATTAAAAGGATTTAGAGTGTTGAAGTGATCACTGGAATATGTTCATAACGTGACAGATCTTTGACACATCAAACGACTTTTGACCAGTATTGCCACCATATACTAGAGAGGCTCTCTATTGCAAAATGGGATGCTAAGTGGTGTGCCAAACTCCACAAGCTTTTTTGTGATGTAACGGTAATAAAGTTTTCGCTCTATTCCAATCTGCAACTGTCATGACAAACGGTCAATAATTCAGTAGAACATGGCAACATGGGGGCATTTTGAAGACCATTTGGGTACAGATGGCCACAGAAATAAAATTTCCTCTTATTTATTTGAGGATGAGAAATTAAGTTGAAAGCAAAATTGTACTCCTCAACCTTCTACCCCCCAACCACATGGCTTATTTGTGTCTCCTGCACCTAACAAGCTAATCCCATTGTATCCATGACTGGAAGGTATCACTAATATTCTTTTCAATACTTTTATAGTTCTTTTACTGATTGAATTATCCATAAAGTTTTGTAAATTTTTTTAGTCAGCTACTCTGCATGCGTGATTTAATTACCTGCTTTTAGCAGTCTGTTCTTTACAGCTGTTGTACTTTTTTTTTCTTTTTAATTCACTTTTCAGGGTTCAGCACCCACATCAGTAACCATTTATTAAGTGAGCCAGAGAGCTATTAAATAGGTTACCCCACCTCTGTTTATTGTTGTTTTTGTTTATTTCCTAGTCCAATTGTACAATATACGCTAAACATACCTATCCCCTGTCCAATAGCACATTATGGAGAATATGGTGCGGTGTATTTAACACCAGGTAGATTTAATGCATCACAACATTTTGTGTTTTGTGTGGGTTTTTTTTTGTTTTTTTGTACAGCTCGGTAAACAGCTTTAAACAGTAACAGTAATTTAAGTTCAGTAAACATTTAAAACTTTTTTTTTTTTTTTTACAATATGCATACATCAATCAGAGGGGTTGTGTTGTGTTTTTTTTTTTTCTTCAGTGAAAGTGTAGTTACAATTAAAGCAATTCATAAGATGTCAAGGGCTCTGGTTGCAGGATGCGTTTATACAGATTTAGTGTGACTAAATTAAATGTAAATGTGGGTACCTTTTTTATAAAGTCTTAGCCACTTTTGGCACATTGCCTAGCCATATTGGGTAACCTCACTTATTTCTGTGACCATTATACAGTGCAGCTAACCCTACAGTTCAGTAAGCTACCTTGTTTGCCCAGCATGCAATTTTATCTTTCGCTGAAGAACCTAAAGAGTGATCAGAAAATCATATGGTCCTCTTATGGCAAGCACGGACCTTTATCCTCTCCATGTTATTGGCAGATACAGTTTAGGTAAAGCTTACCTACTGTATGTAACCTTGAGTCTTAAACTACAGTTACAGAAGTTATACAGAACATCATCCATGGGTTTCTAAAGAAGGAAAAGTTACTATTGTGAATAGCAATCAAAATTTCTGTAGAAAACAGACTGTGTGTGCACAATTATTGGGTAAGTGAGTATTTTGACCAAATCACCATTTTTATGCATATTGTCCAAATCCAAGCTGTATAAACTTGAATACTTATTGTATTTAAGCATATCTTGTGATGTGTATTTGTGGAAGGCGGGAGGGTGTGGCCTAAGGAGATCACCACCGTATATCAAGGTGTGCATAATTATTACTCAGCTTCTTTTCCTCAGGCAAAATGAGATTTAACTGACTTTGAAAAGTCAAAAATTGTAAAATGTCTTTCAGAGGGATGCAGCACTCTTGAAATTGCTAATATATTGGAGCATGATCACAGAACCATTAAATGTTTTGTTGCAAATAGTCAATAGGGTCGCAAGAAACGTGTTGAGAAAGACACAAATTAACTGCCAAAGATTTGAGAACCTGAAGCTACCAGGAACCCGTTATCCTCCAGTGCTGTCATATTCCAGAACTGCAAACTATTTGGAGTGCCCAGAAGTACAAGGTGTTCAGTGCTCAGAGACATGGCCAAGGTAAGGAAGGCTGAAACCCGACCACCACTGAAAAAGACACGTAAGCTGAAACATCAAGACTGGGCCAAGAAATATCTGAAGACTGATTTTTCAAAGGTTTATGGACTGATGAGATGAGTGACTCTTGAGGGACCAGATAGATGGTCCCATGGCTTGATCAGTAACAGGCACAGAGCCCCACTTCAGCTCAGATGCCAGCAAGGTGGAGGTGAGGTACTGCAATGGGCTGGTATTAAGATGAGCTAGTTGAACCTTTTCGGGTTGACGATGGACTCCTAATCAACTCCCAAACCTACTGCCAGTTTTTAAAGACATTTTCTTCAAGCAGTGGTACAGGAAAAAGTCTGCATCTTTCAAGAGGATGATATTTATGTAGGACAATGCACCATCCCATGCATCAAAGTACTCCACTGCGTAGCTATCTAGTAAAGGCCTTAAAGATGAATGACAAGGCCCCCTTCCTCACCTGACCTAAACCCTATTGAGAACTTGCGGGCCCTTCTTAAACTGGAAATTTACGGTGAAGGAAAACCGTACACCTCTTGAACAATGAAGTTGATCGTCACCAAGAAACTGACAGACTCCATGAATGGAAGGCTCATGACTTTTTAAAAAAAAAAAAAAAGGTGGCTATATTGGTCACTGATATCTAGATGGATGGATAGATGGATTTCTCTCCAGCAAATTTTTTTTTTTTTTTTTTTTTTTCCTTTTTAAATGTAATTTTGAGTTGTTTTTTTTTCACCTGTTTAACGTGAGAATAATAAACAAGTGAGCTGGTAAAATTTTCATTTAATTGCATAATAATTCTGCACACTAATAGTTGACCAATAATTATGCACACATGGATATTCTCCTAAGAAAGCTAAAATCTCACTTTTACTTTCTTAAATATTGAGGTTTGAGGTGTATTAACATTTTGGATTCACAGAGAACACTGAGTTGTTCAATAATTAAACTAATCCTCAGAAATACAACTTGCCTAATAATTTGTGCACACAGTCTACAACATTCAAAAATGAAGTAAAGTGTAGGGGCATTCTGTTGTGCTATAGGCAGCAAGAAGTTTTATACTTTGAGACTCGTATACAAAAGCCACAGTGTCAGCCAGGTGTTGTTATAAGATGCTTATGTCACACTACGGTTTCATTTCCAAAAGGAAAAGCAAGTAGTAGATGACGTACGGCACTAGATAGTCAACAATCACAGACACTTGTTCTCATTTCTACTTTCTCCAATGTAAAAAAACAATGCTATACTGTAGATACTTAGTGTTACTAAACACACAACAGTAAAATCAGTCTGTATAAGCATTAAAGCATGCTTGTTATACTCATTGTGGAACCTAAGGGGTTAATCCTCTGTATATTGTAAAAATGCTGTTTGATCCTCACTTCTCTGATCCTCCCCTTCCAGTGTCCCCTCTTATCTCCTGATAAGACATATCGTGTAGAGACACTCTGCACATGCTCAGTTTGGTGTGTATCGCTCTTGGGAGAGTGCATGTGATCAGCCAGGGCCAATCAGCACTGTCCAGACAGAGGTCAGGGCTCCTGCATCCTCCAAGAGTAGAAAAAAAAACGCCTCCTACAAGCTTTAACCAGTGCTCTGCTGAACATTGATAGAAGTAACAAGACTGCTCTAACTGCTGATGAGAAAATGTATTTAGCAGTTTGTTTACTAAAATAATTGCATTTCCATGTTCTGTATATTGTGGGAGACCAGATAGAAAGAATGCAGGGCCCTGAGTTTAGTAACACTTTAAACACAAACATTTAAAAGTTTAAAGCATAAAAGTATAACGACACAAACGAGTTCTGTGACTGCACCCTCATTTGACATAAGTCTGTTCTAATGTCAGTGGAGGGCAGTGGATGTTCCTTTTAAAACCAGCAGAGGGCAGTACTTTCCTTTTTGTATGCCATGTTCTTATTCAAAGAGAAGTTATAGTAATTTAATGTGTGGTTTTTATATATTGCTTTGCATTTGAATTTGCGTTTTTTTGGAGTTTTACCTGTTTTAAAATGTCTCAACCTAGAATTTAAATGGATTTTATGTCACTGATATACCCAAAATAATGTGAAGTGGTAAAAAAAAACCCTGAAAAATCTTGATTGCACAAGTTTTCACTCCTTTAGCTGTGAAGCCACTAAAAAAAAGAACTGGTGCAGCTAATTGCATCCAGATGTCCTATAATTATATGGAGGGAGTCCATCTGAGTGCAGTGACACCTGATCTCAAAATAAATACAGCTGTTTCGGAAAAGCCACATAGTTTGCTAGAAAATATATCTAAACAGTATCAGTAAGACCTAAGAGTTCTCAAAACAAGCTTGTAATAGCGTTTTGAGGAATCACCATTCAGTGTTGGGTTGTTTAAAAAAAAAAAAAAAAAAAAAACCCTCAGTGCACTGTCAAATCCATTATTAAAAATTATATCCAAATGTGACTCTGCTTAGTGAAGACTGACCCATAGCTTAGTGACTGGGTAGCAAGTAAGTGGCCAGTGGTTACTCTGAAGTAGCTGAACAGATCCACATCTGAGATAAGCATCCATTCATAGGACAACTATATTTTCTGAATGCAGCCACCTAGTGTGTTGCCATTTTGCCTATCTCTGTATATTATGTGCACTGTCATTTTATTACTTTTTTTATGTAATGTATAATTTGTTGTCCACTAGGTGACAAATATAAAGAAGACTTTGAAAGCCACAGCTTCCTCAACTGCTCAGGACACTGACCAGCACCTTGCGGAACGGGAAGGGCCCCCCCTTGCTGAACAACGACAGCCCACCAAAAAGATGTCGAAGGTTAAAGGTCTAGTCTCCAGTCGCCACTAGTGAACCTAAGAACAGGGAGGAGGCTCCAGGGGTACACACCTGCTCCTGGATTGTTTACAGACTTAACCACACACCACCATTGTGTCAGCCTCTTTCTACCCAAAACCCTCGGAGACCCTGCCTGCTAGGAGGGACAATAAACCCATTAGCGCTAACAATGCTGTGACCCAGCTCAGTTTGCGAATAGTCCTGGCAGATCAGGACATGTTGCCTAAATCTTTGTGGATCCTTCTCGCTGCTGGAGAGGTTTGTTGTGTTAAGTTACTGCAAGGCACAGCGGGCTTCTCTGTCAGAGAGAGGATTACAGAAATGGCTGCTTATTGCTGCGTGGTTATAAAATCCCAGGTGACTTTGGTCCTGTCATCTCTCTGGAGATTTAACATGTGCAGTAGGGACAGGTCTGTATAGTAGGTTTTACTATTTTCTTAAATGTACCCTCTTGAAACATTATTTTTTTCAGGAAATTGTATTTTCTTTCCTCCAATGTCAGGCAACCAACTTTTGACTTCTACAAGAAATATTCTAATAATTGAAAGTCTCTGGGTAAGGGGAGATAGAAACTCCAGCTTTAAAAGCACTTTTTTTTCTTGTATACCTAAACAATGTAAGAGGTTTAAATCAATATTGAACATCCTGCTTAGTCTCTAAAGTGAGCAGAAGGGAATAACATGTAAATACATAAAGCATATATGTATGTGCTGCTTCCATCAGCAAAGCCTTAGAATCATCCAGAGGAGGCATGCATTGATGCTAAGGTATACGAACAAACTCTTTGGCCTCTTTCCCAGCTAATCCATTTTTTTGGACCTTAAGTGTTCTTTGGGGATTTCACAGACAAGGTTCACCTTTGATAAGATACCTCTCTGCAGTATCGTACATCTGTTTCTGATTCGGGCAGCGTGGTTCCATTATCTTGATATACACTGTTTCCCTCTCTGTGCATCTAAATCTCCAAATAATTATTAAAAAAATACAAATCTGGGTATCGTTTTATTTCATTTATGTGGAAATGATGAACAACCCGTTTGCATATTTTGGGATGCAATGGAAGTGAAGTGATATTTTGTCACCATCCATTGTAGCTGAATAAATAACATATAAGTGTAGCAGATATTACTTTTCATTATTGAGATATTTATATAATTAAAAGGCATTGGTGAACTGTGATTTTAATTATGGAGTGTGAAAAAACCTTAAATTAGAGCAGAACACGGGGAATATCTAGGAAATATACTTAAAATGGGACTACACTGCATCTGAGCACCACAAAGAGAAATTTTTATTTAATTCATTTTTCAAATCCAGCTCTCCCATCCATCCATGTCTCCATGCTTTGTTTTGCTGAAAAATTACTATGAAAAATACCCCCTAGCATTTCTGGCTGTGGCCATCTTGAGTAAGGGCAGATGATTCATGTAGCATGTTACTTCCTGTAATCCATCTGCTCTTAGCTCAGGCTTGCAGACAAAACAATGTACTTAGCTGAGAAAACCCCTCTTCCCTGCTTCCCCTTCTGAAGACCCCTTGGATGTATGCTATCATTTGCCTAGGCATGAAAACCAGGAAGTAACTGAAGAAATGTAAAAAGAAAAAAAAAATTAAAACATTTTAATATAATATACTTTCCTATCTATTTACTAATGCTTGCAGCATAAGGATTAACAATAGTCCATGTTGACTGAGAGAGTGAAATTCCACTTTAACTTGATTGTCACTTCCATCTAAACTATATAAATGAAGTCAAGTTGGACCCAAAAAGAAAATTCTAATTCCCATTTTTGTTTAACAATGTAGCAACTGCCTCCTGTACTTTTACTGCTACGGGGCAGCCGCGTTGCACAAAATCATGCATTTATACATGATTTTATATTTCTGGGTAGCTGCCCACCCGGCTGCACTGTCGCTGGCTCGAACAGGAGCCAGTCAGTGGGTGCCGGCCAATGATTTCATGGCCAGCACCTGCTGATTGCCAGAGCGGATCTCAGGAGAGAGATCTGTGTTGGCAAACAACACAGATCTTTCTATTGTCCACTGGAATGTAGCGTTTTTTTATCTCCTTGAAAAGCAGGAAATAAAAACTGACACATCCCTTTGAAAAAAAAATTCACATGGTATAAACACTTGTCACACAGTTAACCTATTGATTGCCCCAGATGTTAACCCCTTCCCAGCCAGTGTCATTAGTACAGTGGTCAGTGTATATTATTAGAACTGATCACTGTATTAATGGAGATGTCCGTTTCAGTTCCCACAAAGTGTCCGATTTCCCACTGCACTATCACAGTCCCGTTATAAGTCGCTGATCGCTGCCATTACTCATATAGAAAAAAATAAATTCTAGTTTTATATCCCATATTTTGTGCTATAACTTTCATGCAAACCAATTCATTTACACTTATTGGAACTTTTTTTTGTTTTCAACAAAAATATGTAGCAGAATACATTTTGGGCTATATTTTAAAAATGTTTTAATTGGATATGTTTTATAGCAGAAGTGTAAAAAAAAAAAGTGTGTGTGTGTGATTTTGGTTCTTTTTTTATTTAGTGCAAAAAATAAAAACCCAGTGGTGATCAAATACCACCGAAAGAGAGCTGTTTTTGTGTAAATAAAAAATAATAATAAATATATATATGAGATCTATATTACGTTTGGTTACAGTGTTGCATGACCACGCAATTGTCCATTAAAATAACACCATGCGGCATAGCAAGAAATGGCCTGGTCAGGAAGGGGGTAAAATCTTCCAGAGCGCAAGTGGTTAATTCTTCCCCAACCCAAGGAAAAAACAGCAGCACTGGTCTTCATCTGGAGTTTTTATTTCCTGTCAGTCAGGTGTAGAGCTAGATACAACTAGATACAAGACACTAAAATTGTTCTATTCAGCTTCACCTATTTTGTAAACCTAAAAGCTAAAAATTTGAATGACTGGCTAAGATTGATGACTGTTTTAACATTTAATCATTTCAAGACTGATTCATGATTGGGGGGGGGGGGGGCAGGAGACTAGATGGCCATATTTGTCCAAAATGTACTATTCACAAAAGGCTTGAGTTATTAAAGGAAAATAAACTGTCCACTTTGTAAGAGAACTTGCCCCAGAGCTTAGTGAATGTTTTATTTTGCAAAGATTAATCATTTGCAAGGGATATTAACAAATGCATTTTTGCTTGCACATGATTGCATGATGGAAATCAGCAGAGCTTCACCTCATTCACTAAGCCCTGGGCCAAGTTCCCTTACAAAGTTAACAGCCTATCTGCCTTTAGTAAATCAACCCCAAAGACTGCAGGTGTTTTTATCATAAAAATGAAGAGACTGCACACAGCCGTGTAAAACTGTCCAGCAGGAGGGCCATTTTTGCAAGGCTTAGACTAATTTATTGGTAGGTATATAGAAAAATGTAACACATTTTATTTACATATAAGGGCAGGCAGCAGCAAATATGTGTTGAAAATCATATGGGAAAGAGTTGGCAGCAAAAGATGTACTAAAGGCAAAACGTTTTTCATTTTTGGATAGAGTAAGGGGGTTTATAATCCGTGTTTGTGTGTTTGTTTGTTTTTTTACTGTTTACCATTTAGGAAATGGGAAAGGGATTTCCCTTCACTTCTTTCCATAGCCAAAACAGGAAGTGAAAGGGAATCCCTGGTTGTCCCCATTGGAAGACTTCCCACTTATTACTGTTTTGATAATCACCCAAAATATGGGGTATTCTTTTACTTTTCTCTTTTGGTAATGAAGGGAAAACATGACAAATAGAAGGGGTGAATCTCCCTAAAGCGAGCACAGACAGCAATAGAAACCTAATAGATGTTCTAATCCATCTCCACTCTCTAAAACTAAAAAAAAAAAGTCTTGCATTTACCTATGCTTTAACCCTTTCGCTGCCAGGACTGTATGCCTTGTGAACCTGACAGCAGCAGGTTTTTATACACAATCCAGTGGCTGCGGCCACTGGGATTGTGTATAAAATTGAAGCAGTCAGACGGCCCCGCTGATTGCTTCCACAGCACTCCCGTTTCTGGGGCTGGGGGACATTAGAGAGGCAGCCTGTAGGACATCGACTTCACAGTCAATGTCCTCCTACAGACTGCCTCTCTGGAGATAATGTTTGTGGCAAGTATATACAATTTTTTTTTTTTTTTTTTTTTTTTTTTTACACATTTATTATATGTATTATTGACTGATTTTTATTTAAAATTTCTATTTACATTTTTAATGATTTGTTCATGCTTGTGTATGTTTCACCATTACAGGGATGACCTTAAAAGGTAAATCAATAAAAATTGTAAATAGAAATGTGATGATGTCAGTAATATAATGTGTAAAAAAAAAAAAAAAAAAAAGGTGGGCTGAACTCTGCACTACAATAATAATAATAAAAAAAACCCTATTGGGAGGTGCAGCAGCAAAAAAAATAGTGTGTGTGTGTTCATCCATGAAAAGGTAAAGCAAATAGGGACAACTTTTGTGGTTTAACTATTGCACGGTCATGCAACATTGTACCCACATGACATTTTTAACTTTTTCACACAAATAGAGCTTTCTTTTGGTCATATTTAATCACCACTGAGTTTTTTTTTTTGTTAAATAAAAAAAAGACCAAAACATTTGAGGTACAAATGTGCTTTTCTTTGTTTTCAGTTATAAAATTTTCCAAATAAATAATTATTCCTCATAAATTTAAGCCAAAATGTATTCTGCTACATTACTTTACTTTGTTGAAAATAACCCAAATCAGTGTTTATTTAGTCAGTAGGAAAGTTATACAGTCCACTAACTATGGGATATATCTGAAAATTGATCAATCCCCACAGTCTATCTAATTTCCGGAGGCCCAAAATGTCAAGACAGTACAGATCCCCCAAATTACTTCCTTTTGGAAAGTAGACAGTCCAAGGTATTTAGTAGGAGGCAGGGCAAGTTGTTTTTTTTTTTTTTTAAGTTGTAATTTTTATTTTTTGGACAATGAAGCAATTCAATTGTTTTTGTGGTGTTTTTTTTTTTTTAAACTTACTCTCACCAGTGCAGTACAGCATCCTCGTATAACTGATGTGGCGGTACAGAGGGACACTTACTGGTGACATTTAAAAAAATGTTTTTTCTTTTTATTTATCTTCTTACTATTTTTTCTTTATTTTTTTTTATTTTGTTTTCTTAAGCACGCTGTGACCAGAGCAATATAATGTTACCATAGTAACATAGTACTATAGGGAAGTGATCAAGATTCACCACTACCCCCCCCCCCCCCCCTTCCTGTGAAGAAGACAGATTGAGTACTGCAGTCACTTTTGCAGAAGTTGTGTTCTTATTCTGGGTCCTCACAACACGGCAAACAAATTGGCAACTTCAGTCACAGAGGCACCAGCTAAGTGGGCACTAGAAATTGGCCCTCTTTGGAGCTCAGTAAGCTCTGACATGACTCCGTATTGTTAGAGCATGTAGTGAATGACAAAAGTGAGGCTTCCCACCTGTTAGCTAGATGGCTTATGACACAGCGAAAGCAAGCGAATGTTACATCTGCTTTCAATGAAAAAAATGTCACTTTTACACTTTCAAATCATGTAGTGTTTCCATATTTTTGGCTAACCCCTGTATGTACCTAATGCTCCCCTGTGTCTTGGCTAGCAAGGCTCTGATGTACTGATTACTGACCACACAGAGCTCGGTTAAATATCTCCAGTTGCAGCCACTTGTTTGTAAAGTGGAACAATTCATACATCTGGAACCTTGTGGGCTTGTTCATGGCGTATATTCCCATAAGAACACACACTGCATTTGGAGGGCCATGAATATCCCTCTGCTTGGCTAGAATTTCTCCCTTGAGCTTTGCGGCCTGAGGTTGCAAGTCAGAGTAGATCTTTTGGGGTCCCCCCATTAAAAAGGGTGCTAGCACATCTGCCAAATCCTGCTTGGGCAGTTTCTCCCGTTCTGTAACTCTGAGATTTTGAGATAGTTTCAACAACATCCTCCAGAGACAATTTTTGTAATGCGCCTTCCATCAGCTGCTGGGGTGTAGACTGTGTCATGATTTGCCTCTCCAGCAGGACCTGTATCTGCTGTTGTAAAGACAGGTTCACTTGTTTTTGTCCCTTTTTAAGGGGGCCTGTTGGGCTTCAGTCAACTGTGTAATTAAAGTGCTACTAAAAATTCTCACATATAGCCAGTGCAGTGATGAGCATTAGGTGATACGCAGAGATAAAACAAATCCTACATAGGTTGTACCTTTTTATCTGTAGCTATTTCTTTTCTGGATTGTTTTCTCAACTCCAGCAGCAGGGGCCAGGGATCATAAGTCTCACGGTGCAGATTTCTGGGAGGGGAGCTCTGACCGTGGATTGGAGAGAAGGACAGACTCTCTCCCCCCCCCCCCCCCCCTTTCTCCTCACAGTACACAGGACCAATGCAGAGCTATGGCTGGGAATCACAAGCTGTGTACTGGAGCTCCTCACCCATCACCTTTTTATCTCTTGCTGTTGGGAAAACCTTGCATCCATGAGACCAGGACAGGCAGCAACAGTCCAAACTGAGTTGTCCTGCATTTATATTCATCAAGGCAGCAAATCAACACAGATTCAATGTGGGAGGGCTTTGTACAGCAAGTCCATAGAGCAAAACGTAAGAGAGACCTATGCATCAGTAAGCTCACATCTAAAAAGCCTATGGTCACCTGAGACTGATTACTGAGGTTTGGCCAGGGTTGTGCCTACAGAAAATAGTCCCCTCTATACACGCTGGAGGCCCTTTCCCCACCCTTACACCTCAGAGTCCCCTGTACACACCAGAGTACAATCTGAGTCCCTGCTTTACATCTCAGAGATCCCCTTTTACACAGCTCATCCCCTCACTTCAGAGCCCTCACTTATACATCATAGTGCCCCCTTTACACTTCAGAGTCCCCTCTGCACCTCAGAGTTTCTCTTGCACTTCTTCGCCCCCTTCACATCAGACTGCCCCCTTACATTAGGAGTGCTCCCTTTCCACCTCAGAATTCCCCCCCTTACATGAAGAGTGCCCCCTTACACCCCAGACCTCTTACACATCAGAGATCCATCTTTTTCCTCAGAGTGCCCCTTTAGGCATCAGATTCCCCACTTACACATTAGTGTCCCTCCATTACGCATCATAGTCCCTACACACACATTAGAATCCCCACTCACTTTTCACTTTAGAGACCCTCATACACATCAGAGCCCCCTTTCTGAATCAAACCCCCATTACACATCAGAGCCCCCTTCAATGGAGGGCCTTCCCTTTTACATCAGTGTCCCCTTACAGCAGGAGTGCTCCCTTCCATCTCAGAGTCCCCCCTCACACAAAAGATGAATTCTTAAGATTAGAAGTCCCTTACTCATCAGAGTCTCGCTTCACACATCAGAACCTCTCCCCTTAACATGAGATTTCCCTCTTATACATCAGTATGTCCCTTTACATCAGGAGTGACCCCCTTACACATCAGCATCCCCCTTCCATGTCAGAGCCCCTATACTTATCAGATCCGCCCCTTCAATATCAGAGCCCTCCTACACATCAGAGCCCCCCCACCTTACCTATCAGCATCCCCCCATTACATATTAGGGTCCCCTTTTACACACCAGAGTCCCTCATACACATCAGAGATCTCCCTTTATGCCTCAAAGTCCCTCTTACATCACCTCAGATCTCCTTCTTGCAGATGAGAGTCCCCCATCCCCCTTAAACATCAGAGTAGCTCATTAGAAATCAGTATGCCCCTTACATATCAGAGTCCTGCCTAACACCTTGATGTTCCCACACACATCAGATTCCTCCCTACACCTTAGGGCCCTCCCTGTACAAATCAAAGCCCCTCTTACACAGCAGAGCCCCATTTACACATCAAAGCCAAACATACTCCTTAGAGTCCCCCCCTTACATCTCTGTGCACCCCCCACCTTTGTCATACCTGACACGCACATGGTCAGAGCCAGGAGGACAAAGCGAGGAGGCAAAACAGGTCTGAATGGAAGTTTCATCCTCATGTAAATGCTGATGCCTGCATGCCGTTTGCTGCTAGGAAGCTGGCAGTCCTGGCAACCAAGGATGGGGGGGGGAGCTTGCACTGGATACTGCACAGGCACCTGCACACTTGAGCTGCATATTTCATGGGGGGGTGCAGTGAGGGTGAGCATCCCTACTGCTGACTGGCACTCCTTCAAGTGCAGGTGCCAAACCTGCCATACCCTAGATATGCCACTGGGTCTCGCAACCATGTGAAATGTGGAAAGAAACAGAAGTACTATCCCACCTAAAGCTTTACAAAGTCTTAGTGCTCAAGGACCAAAACCAGAACATATCAAGATCTCCCAAAACAAAATGTTTGTTTCCTTGGTATCAGACACAAACACTATTACCACTCGCTATATGTAAGTAAGAAACATAGTTGACACGTACACACTTTCCATGTTGCATATATATATATATATATATATATATATATATACACACACAACACTCACTCTCTCTCTCTATATTGCCAAAAGTATTGGGACCTTCCTCCAAATCAAAAGATTCAGGTGTTCCAATCTTCCAATCACCTCCATGGCCACAGGTGTATAAAATCAGGCACCTAGGCATGCAGACTGCTACAAACATTTGTGAAAGAATGGGTCACTCTCAGGAAGTCTGTGAATTCGAGTGTGGTACCGTGATAGGTTGCCACCTGTGCAATAAGTCTATCTGTGAAATTTCCTTGTTACTAAATATTCCACAGTCAACTGTTAGTGGTATTATAACAAAGTGGAAGCAACTGGAAACAACAGCAACTCAGCCACCAAGTGGTAGGCCATGTAAAATAACAGAGCGGGGTCAGTGCAGGCTGAAACGTACATTGCGCAGAAGTCACCAACTGTCTGCAGAGGCAACAGTCAAGACCTCCAAACTTCATGTGGCCTTCAGATTAGCACAAAAACTATGTTTAGAGAGCTTCATGGAATGGGTTTCCATGACTGAGAAGCTGCATCCAAGTCTTACATCACCAAGTGCAATGCAAAGCGTCAGATGCAGTGGGGTAAAGCACGTCGCCCCTGGACTCAGTTTAGAGCACTGGATATATGTTTTCTGGAGTGACCAATCATGCTTCTCTATCTGGCAATCCCATGGACGTGTCTGGGTTTGGCAGTTGCCAGGAGAACGGTACTTGCCTGACTGTATTGTGCCAAGTGTAAAGTTTAGTGGAGGGGGGTTATGGTGTGGGGTTATTTTTCAGGGGTTGGGCTTGGCCCCTTAGTTCCAGTGAAGAGAACTATTAAGGCATCAGCATACCAAGACATTTTAGACAATTTCATGCTCCCAACTTTGTGGGATCACTTTGGGAATGGCCCCTTCCTGTTCCAACATGAGTGCGCACCAGTGCACAAAGCAAGGTCCATAAAGACATGGATGAGTGAGTTTGGGGTGGAGGAACTTGACTGGCCTGCACAGAATCCTGACCTCAACCTGACAGAACATCTTTGGGATGAATTAGAGCGGAGACTGTGAGCCAGGCCTTCTCATCAAACATCAGTGCCTGACCCCATAAATGTGTTTCTGGAAGAATGGTCAAACATTCCCATAGACACACTCCTAAACCTTTTGGACAGCCTTCCCAGAAGAGTTGAAGCTGTTATAGCTGCAAAGGGTGGGCCAACTCAATATTTAACCCTATGGACTAAGACTGATATGCCATTAAATTTCATGTGTGTGTAAAGGCAGGCGTCCCAATACTTTTGGCAATATAGTATAGGGCTTTTTTTCTCAGAGAATAGGTGCAGGAACTGCACCCTTTGTTTCTGATCCTGATCCACCTCTGAGCACCGTTACTTGTTTCCACCCCATATCTCCCTCCCAGTACCACCCAAGTAACATTTTGTGGTGCTAGGTGCTTTGTATGGAATTTGTTATTGATAACAAGAAAGGCAGTAAAATAGATACCCTGTAGCCAGCAACAATAGACTCCCAAGAGCAAGCATCAATAGACACCTCCTTCAATAGTAGATCCCTCCCAGCTACAACTGACCCCCCCAAGCAACAATAGACCTCCCCAGCAACAATATACTCCCCCAGCAAAAATAGATCCCCTCCAGCAACAATAGATCCCCCAGCAGCCAGCATCTTTAGACCCTCCAGCACACCTTGCTATAACATACATTCAGTGCTGGAGGTGCCGAACTGCGTTCCTCCACGTTCCCGCTGAAACAATGCCCTGTGTATATATATATCTATATATATATATACAGTATATAAACACAAACAATGCCTGTGCTTGAAAGCAATTATTTGACAAAATCAAGAGGAGATTGATTTGGTCTTATTCAGATAGATTTTTTGCAACAACATATCATTCATTTAATTTAAGAGCAATTGGCTTTTAAGTGATCTCATTTTTTCATCACAGTGCTTGTAACATTTCACAATCAAATTCAGTGTCTGGCTAGCATAAGGCAGCAACCAGAAACCTTTAGCTCTAGTAAACTGAAATTTTGGTAGTTTGCAATGTGTTAAAGTGCATTATACCAAACTGACCTGCAGGAGATGCTAGGGCACTTGCTGACTGATCTGTTAGTTGCTATGTTGATGTTACTCTTGCAAAAGAAAGGCCAGAGAACTGTACTAAATCCAACATGAAATAACCACAAAAAAAGGAAAAAATGTTGGTCATAGTAGTGTTACAGGTACCTAATGCTTACTTGAAGGCACACAACTAAATTGAACAATCTCTATAACAGAATTGTACACAAATCTGCATGTGGGGGCATATAGGGAACAATTTACAAACTAGCAGCATAGCTTTACAGTGGCAAACTGCTACTTTAACAAATAGAAAAGTGAATTTCCAAATCATTATGATGTGCTTTACAAGTGTGCCCTTCACTTTGCTTGCTTTGGGACTCTAAAACAAATGAAGTCCCATTTGAATTAAGAAATAGGGAAAACAAAAAGCCACAGGAGAAAAGCCTGGTCAGATGATTGTGATTTCTGCTCCACTTTTTATTTTGTCACATAGTATTGAATTGTTTTTTTAGAAATGTTGTATAAAACGTTATGAGCATGTTATGATATGCTAGCCATACACGCAATATTTTTCTGGCCTTCACTTGTTTCATACAGATTTCAATCACAAAAAAAAAAAACAAAAAACATAGATTAACCTTCCTCGTGCCCAAATTATAAAAACAAAAATTAAAACTGTTAGTTTTAAGCTGTTTTCACATGTTACTGTATATGTAACATTCACCGCCTGTTACATTTGCCAAGGGTGCATTTCTCCTATTATCAATAGAACATACAGTATATGCAGCCATGCACATGTGTCAGTGAATATACATTTCTAATGATGTTAGCAATAGATTGCTGTCCTCTGTGTCAGCTTTGAACAGACCAAGCTGTACATTTGACGGAAAAACTTTTAATAAGTGACACAACTGGTTTGTGTAAGAATATCCTAAAACACTGTCTGAGTATCCAGCCAAGGACTACACCTTAAGGCTTTCACTACTGGGATAAAGTATATCTAACAGTTATGCCAACTACTTTAATCCCATGACAGCAGGCAAGCATTACGTAATCCAGCTGTCTGACTGCCCTCCAACACCTGGAATCTCCATCCAATTCAGCCAGTCAAGCCAGCTCTGTGCAGAACATTAGCAGAAGAGACTGCGAAGGCTTTCTGCAGGTCATGTGACCCACACAGAAAATCCTGGAAAGAATTCTGTTCATTGCTTCTAAGGCAGCACTAAAAATGCAATACACACACGTTCAAAATAATATCAATGTGTTGAAAAAAGTGAATAAAGCTCCAAATCCTTCTAATAGCTTTTATTTCCATACACACAAATGCATTGGCAATACTACACATTCTATTCCAAATCAAAACATGAAGAAAAATATATCAAATTTGTGTTGTTCCTCTAAAAAAATTGAAGAAAAGTGAATATTAGACTGTTCAAAAAAATAGCAGTGTTTGTATTCTTCTTTACAAACTTAAACATTCACTATATAAACTGAAAAATGTTTGAAGATTTTGCTTTCCTTTGAATCACTTAATTAATATTTAGTTGTATAAGCACTGTTTCTGAGAACTGCTGTACATCTGTGTTGCATGGAGTCAACCAACTTCTGGCACCTGTGAACAGGTATTCCAGCCCAGGATGATTGGACTACATTCCACAGTTCTTCTCTATTTCTTGGTTTTGCCTCAGAAACTGCATTTTTGATGTCACCCCACAAGTTTTCTATTGGATTAAGATCCGGGGATTGGGCTGGCCAGTCCATAACGTCAATCTTGTTGGTCTGGAACCAAGATGTTGCATGTTTACTGGTGTGTTTGGGGTCGTTGTCTTGTTGGAACACCCATTTCAAGGGCATTTCCTCTTCAGCATAAGGCAGCATGACCTCTTCAAGTATTCTGATGTATTCAAACTGATCCATGATCCCTGATATGCGATAAATAGGCCCAACACCGTAGTATGAGAAACATCCCCATATCATGATGCTTGCGCAACCATGCTTCACTGTCTTCACAGTGTACTGTGGCTTGAATTCAGTGTTTGGGGATCGTCTGACAAACTGTCTCCGGCCACTAGACCCAAAAAGAACAATCTTACTTTCATCAGTCCACAAAATGTTGCGCCATTTCCCTTTAGGCCAGTCAATGTGCTCTTTGGCAAATTGTAACCTCTTCAGCACGTGTCAGTGGGACTTTGTGAGGGCTTCTTGCAGATAGCTTGGCTTCACATAGGCGTCTTCTAATTGTAACAGTACTCACAGGTAACTTTAGACCTTCTTTGATCTTCCTGGAGCTGATTGTTGGCTGAGTCCTTGCCATTTTGGCTGTTCTTCTATCCATTCGAATGGTAGTTTTTCGCTTTCTTTCACGTCTTTCAGGTTTTGCTTGCCATTTTAAAGCATTTGCGATCATTTTAGCTGAGCAGCTTATCATTTTCTGCACTTCGTTATATGTTTTCCCCTCTCCAATCAACTTTTTAATCAAGGTACGTTGTTCTTCTGAACAATGTCTGGAACGACACATTTTCCTCAGAATTTCAGAGAGAAATGCACTGTAACTAGCATGTACAACATTTGCTGCCTTCCTTCCTTAAATAAGGGCAATAATTGCCACCTGTTTTTCAAAGAATGAATTACCTCACTGATAGAACTCCACACTGCTATTATTTTGAACATGCCCCTTTCAATTAGTGATTCAATTACACAGAATCAGCAGCATGCATGTCATGACTGTTGGGTCTGTTGGATTTCTATTACTCTACTACACCTGCTAGTAAATTATTTGCCATGTAGAAATATCATTTCTACCAAAAACAGTGATTGATCAGGTTAGTGATGTCTGACTGCTATTATTTTGAACACAACTGTATATATATATATATATATATATATATATATATATATCTCCATACAGTGGGTAAAATAAGTATTGAACGCGTCACCATTTTGTTCAGTAAATATATTTCTAAAGGTGCTATTGGCATAAAAGTTTCACCACATGTCGACAAAAAACCTATGCAATCCATACGTACAAAGAAACCACAACAAATAAGTTCAGAAATTAAGTTATGTGCAAAAAAATGGAATGACACAGGGAAAAAGTATTGAATGCTAACTGAAATGTATTTAATACTTTGTACATAATGCTTTGTTGGTAATGACAGCTTCAAGACGCCTCCTGTGTAGAGAAAATAGTCGCATGCATTGCTCATGTGTGATTTTGGCCCATTCTTCCACACAAACAAAATGATAAAGGTTTTGTGGGCCTCTTCCATGAAAAGAAGGATTTGAGGCAGCCCACATCCACAGAAGATCCATGATAGTTTTCCAAGATGTCTCAACCTACTTGTCTAGTTCTTTCAAGAGCTTTGTGCAAGTGTACCTAGAAAAATTGATGCTGTTTTGAAGACAAAGTGTGCGTGGTCACACCAAATATTGATTTGACTTGCATTTCTCTTCCGTCCATTTTTTTTTCCTTTTACTCATTTTTGTTAATATATTAACACTTCTATTTCTGAAAGTTTTCTTAATTTACAGCATTTTTTCACACCTGCCTAAAACATCTGCATAGTACTGTGTGTATATATATATATTTATATATATATAAATACATTTTCACACATGCAATATAAGTAGTTTATTGGGTTTAACCTTTCATTTGGGATTTGGAAGGGATGAAAATCTTTAGCCATGGTTACAAGATTGGTCAATTTCCAGAAATTGTGCCTAAAGGTGCTCATACTCTTTCTAGGGCAGAAAGGGTGCACCCAAGGGCACTAACACAGCACAACATGTTTCTTCAAATGATTGTGTGTTTAAGTCTGCAAAGAAAAAACTGGAGATGCAGAGTGGCACTGGCAGGTGCTCATGTGCCACTCATCTCAGGGGGCGAAGAGAAGCAATTGAAAATTGTGTCTCCGAGCAACTCATTTTATTGGTACCCTAATGCACTAGGAGTATGCTTATGAGTTTCAGTGAAGTGCACTGCAATGCTTAGTAATGCCCTACCAAACATTGTGGTGTGCTGCATTGCTAAAAATGGTGAATGCCCATTTTTTGCCAATTCTGATGATTCAACAACCCATTTTAATAAATGAGCTATCTTACAGCAATGCACATGACTTAATATGTGTTGCGATAATGCAGCACACCAGTACAGAAATATGTGATTGTGGATTTTGTTTTCAGTTTGAGGGATGAGACTAACAAGGTCTGCAGGACTTTTTGAATCAGCTGTCAGTCCCATCCCTACAAAGTACCCTGTGACCAGGGCTGAACCGGAAGGAGCGTGGGAGTGGTGAGCCACTATTTGTTGCATCTCTGCAACGGAGGACTCTGCCTACCTGCGTGCAGAAGTAGGGGGCACTACTGGTAAGTAGATTTCTCTGGCACAGGGATGCAGCTTAACACATCTGGAGCACATAGAAGCTATCTGTAAAGGGCTCAGCCTGCTTAGTGATGCTGGCGGCACATTGTAAGTTTTGTTAATGACTCCCAGTTACTGTATGGGTCGTGGACCCAGCCCTGGACACAGTTGGCTACACCCAGAGAACTGATATGACTTTGAGCACCAGGGCATTGAAAACTGCAGATAGAATATTGTTTCTCAGTGAGACACATATTGTTTAATAGTCTAGTAGTAAGTAAGATTCTGCTGCACTACTAAATTGGAAGCAAATCCTAAAATGTTATAAGTGAACACGGCTATTGTCATATCACAACTTAAATATTCTTAGAACCAGCTTTTAACACAATAAAACACATACCTAAAATACAACATACATTAGAATGATCTACTGAGCCAATCTACACTGATTTGCAAAGCTAATTTTACATTTGTATATCCAAAATTAATAATAAGTGAAGTAACAAATGAAAGCAATCAGTGAACAGAAATACATTACAGAAAGCACTGCAGATGTTTTTTGCAACTTGCTGTAGACAGAATCCACAGAACCTCTCATAGGGTCCCTGGGAGTGTACTTCCTGAAGACTGTGCTGTATAACTTCCCTCTTTGCCTGTTCCTAAATCCACAATCACCTAAGATTCACCACAGGTTCATTTGATACCTTAATTTATTTTCACTGGAATGCAACCTTTACCTGCTATTATCCTAATTAACCCAAAAACTTTATTGAGCATTCCAGATAGTGGGTTAGTGGGCTGGGCATAACTTAAGGGATAGCGAGCTTATTTCCAAAGTCGGAGAAGATAAGCCTCTAGTGATAGCGTATGTCCAGGACTTCTTGGGTGCAAAGAAGAAGGGAGATGCATACTTTTTTTAGTGACTTTAAGGCTTACAATAAACAGGAGACCCAATGAGTATCAATTTAAAGTAAACTTTCTGAGAGTTTGCAGATTTTTATTACTGTCATAAACAATTCTGGTAAGTTTGAATATTTGTGCCTGTGGATGATCATTGTACACCAAGAGATGGTTGAACCAGGAAAGAAAAGAAAATGCTATTTAAACTTCAAATGGTTTGCTCCATGTATTGGGCTGTGTCATCAGACAGTAAAATATAGTGAAGAGGGTAAACAGAAACACAAACTTGTTCAGGGTGTTACAAATGAATCTATGGCATCTGTCAGCATGTTTAAGCATGTTTATGGAGCAAACCCTTTTCTGATGGTTCAGGACCCATTTCATAGTTGCCTCTGTAATAAGCTGTGATGGCAGATTCCTTCTTCTTTCATTCTCAGTTACCAAACTTTGTCTGCAAAGACTTGTAGTTTCGTTTCTCCAAATTTTAACTCTGGGGTTCTCCCGCAATTTTTTCCATATTCTTTCTCTGTCTTCATAATCATGGAATCAGGCAATCACGTCTCTAGTGGTGTCTGATGTTATGCCTGGTGGGCTTCTTAATCTATGTATTCTCTCAATCTTCAGAAGATCTGTGACTAATCTACCCGTCAATGGGTTGAACACTTTCTTTACTTTTTCTCGGAGGTCTTCTTCATGCAAATCTTCTGGGAGGCCCCTGATCCTTAGATTATCTCTCCTCTCTCTATTTTCTTGGTCTTTCAGTTTGTATGACAGCTTCCTCTGTTCCCTTTGCATCTCCTCCAACTGCGTTTCCAGGTTAGATATCTGCTGAGCCTGTGTCTCCATTTTCTCCTCCACTTCTTCCACCCTTGTTAACATTCGTCCAAGATCCCTGTGGATCACCTCCATTTCATTTTTCATAGAAAGTTTCAGTTTTGAAAATATTTCCGCCAACTCTTTTTTTGTGGGGATTTTAATATGACTCCCTGTGGTTCAGAGATGTTTTGATTGTTTACACTGTCAATATTTATAGATTCATTAGTCTGATTCTCTTCCCGTACTCCAAATGGCAATCTAGACTGTTCCCCATCATATTTTCTTCTTCCTTCCTGTTGTTTTTCCAGACATTGTATCTTTAGGCTTTTTGCCTGTTCTGTCAAGTATTTCTTTTTTGCGCTAGTATTTGCACTGGATTGCACGGTTTTTCCTCCCCCACCTTTAGTGGATCTACTCTTCATATTAACTATGCTTAGCTGCAGATATTCTACTCAATGTTCAAAATACAAAATTCTCACACCTCCAGGGGGGCCCGTCTCCAGTAACTTTTACAGTCCCGAATAACATTTATAGTGCACACGTTATTAACAGCAATACTTGGCCCCTGAGATACCTTGACTCCTTAATCTTCTGACCGCCCAGCCCCACAACTCAAGTATGCAATTACTTAGCAACAGAAGACAATAACGACTTTAAATCTCCTGCCGTTGCCCACAGCAACTCACCATCACCTTCCAAGCCTGGGGTTCTGTGTCTGTCTGTCTCTAAGCTCTTTTCTGTCCCCATCGGGGTCTCATGTCCCAGTCTGTAGTATCACCTGAGGTGGGGTCTGCATGGGGGCTCAAGATGTCCTGTGTCCATATGTCCTGTATCTTTTGGTATCCACTGGCCTCCAGATCTCCTGTAGCATGTCATCCAGCCTGCCTTGTGCATCCCTGCATTATTATTATTATTATTATTATACAGTATTTATAAAGCGCCAATAGTTCGCTCAGCGCTGTACATTACAAAGGGGGACAGAACATGTGACAGAACAACAACAATACAATGCAAAACATGAGGGGATCAAGGGCCCTGCTCTTTCGAGATTCTAGGAGGGAGGGGATGGTGGCACAGGAGGAGATAGCTGTAGGGGATGGGGTGGTAGGAAGAGTGGAGGAGGTTGGCAAGTTAGCAGGGGGTGGGGTAGGCTTCCCTGAAGAGGTGGGTTTTCAGGGTGCGCCTAAAGGAGAGGAGAGTAGGTGATAATCTGATGGGTTGGGGCAGGGAGTTCCAGAGGATGGGTGACACCCTGGAGAAGTCCTGGAGGCGGGCATGGGAGGAGGAGTCCAGGGAACTAGAGAGAAGGAGGTCTTGTGAGGAGCGGAGTGTGTGTGCATGGACCATCTCCCCTGGGGTCTTCCTCCCCTCGGACGCCTCCTCTTCTCCCTCTCTCAGCACCTCCTGTGCTCCGACGCCGGTCGCTCCAAGGGCTCCGGGATCCAAGCCTCTCAATCCCTCCTGCAGAGCTCACCGCCGCCGCTGGTCGCCTTGTGACCAGCGATGGGGGGACACCGCACGGCACTGACTGGGAGCCAGCAGCAAGGCCAGGTGAGCTTGCGGGTAGTATAGTGTAAGTCTGGCCCCAGGCAGCTTCTTCATGGTGGGCATCGGGAGCTCCTGCACTTAGGCCACTCCCCCCACCCCTCTGACTTTATTTTGTCCCAGCTGCAAATGCTTCCTATTGACATTCATGTGAACAGCTCCTACGAGTAATGGGGCTTACTCCTTTTGATATGATCATTCAATGACTCAATTGCTCTGATACTATGAAAAATCAAAGGATTTTCTAGAGGGCAAATTAAAAAGAAAATGGCCAATTTTGGAAACAATATACATGTGCCATGTGCTGTATTCCAAACTATTTGTCAAACCATTGTCTATTGTATGACCTGAAACAGTCATAATTGCATCTATATTTTTGGTCAAACTGAAAAAACTACCAAAAGATACAGTATGTTATATACTGAAAATATTTTTTCCAAATACAATAGATAATTAGAATAAATTTTAAAAAATTGAATTGCATAATTGATGAGTGGCTATTTTAAGAAAGCCAAGCAGAGATTACATTTGTACCATGACTTATCAGCCAGGGTGTACAGTAGCATGAAAGTCTATTCACACCCTTAGAAAACGTGCATTTTTACATTCTTTTTATGTACATTTGAATATGCTTTTTTCTTGTTTGCCTTAACATGATTCATTTTTTACTGGTGCTTATTAATGTTAATTATTTTTTTTAAAGAGAAAATAAAACCCTAATATTCCATATGTTTCCTGTGTAAAAATACTTTGTAATGCCTTATATGTATGTTTTATTTGACAGAGTACAAAAAAAAAAGTTGCTGCTGCTGGTCACACAAAGTGTCTGCAAGCAGGATTTATAACCACTGGCAGTCATTGTGTGAATGAAGCCTTAACCACACCCATTGACTTAGATATAGATTAGATTTGATCTGCAGATTCATGATGGTGTAGCCCACTTTGGGAGGGGGGTTATGAGAAATGACCCTCCCCAAACAGGGCGTTGCACTAAACCTGTAGGTAAATAAGAGAAGCAGAACCTTTGCTAAGTGGAAGAGTGGGTTTGATAATAAAGTAGAAGAACGACTGCAATCACCATATATCAATAACCATAAAAATATAGATGCACACTAGTAGAGAATCAATAAAAACTTTATATAAGAAGAGATTATTAGCAGTACATGAATCTAATATACAAACAAATATTATCAGCAAAGGGTCTAATAGCAGTCCTGATGAAATTGTGCAAATATACCCGGGTATATATAGTTAATAATAGTGATAACTGCAGATGAATGTTGCAGCAAAGTCCAATGACAGGGGCCCCAGAGTTTAATGCTGCATCTGTCTTCATGTTGGAGACTTGAAGACAAGAGTAGTAGTCACAGGGGTATCCTCCAACTGTTGTCCGACCAGCCTAGAATGGGACATCTCACTGACAGGAACTGTGGTGTGGAACTGGCCCTCTGGAGTCAGCCTATCTACACCGCACTTTAGTCCCCCCCTAGTTTATAATACTTTCTTCTGGGTGAAAATACAACAGCAGCAACTCCATGGACAGGACATGTGTCTTAATTCTCTCTCAGTCTACTTCTTGGAAACTCCCCTTTATAAAGATATCAATGTCCTCCAATCTGGGGTTTCTTACCCAGCTAACAGGGACAGGAAGTGATGTACATAAATAACTCTGTAACTCTAAGAAACATAGCCACTTACAATTACACATTTACAGACAGTAGAGGGCAACATATCCCTACAGTGGTACAATGGTGAATTTTACTGCAAAACCACACAGATGTGTGATGACCCAAACTGCATGTCATTTGATTGGATTGTTTAGGTAGGCCCCTACAGCTGTTGCTATTTTTGGGGATCTGACAAATATTAAAAATAAAATATGCCTGTGTATTGGTCATCTTTGGTTTCTGATCTTTTATTTTGCACACCAACAATGACTAGACTCTTTTGAGATATTGTATTCCTTCAATCTAGAGCACAGGAAACTCTAGGTGAAATGATACATGAGTTCAATGACATCTTATCAATGAAATATTGTACATGAATGCAAGCATTTGCAGTGTCATAGTTTTGATGTTTCCTGTAATTCCTAATGAGTAATGGATAAACAATACAAATAACTACCTATGGAAAAAAGTAGACATAGGCCAGTGTAGTAATACATTGTTCATTATTGACCTATTTGTTACATCTAATATTCATCTGACCATTTGTGATTTAGCTGTAAGGGTAGACATATGCACATAGCTTTCTCATGGCTCCTGAGTTTGCACAGGTATGATCAGGATGTAAATATCTAATATTAAACATTTTCTTTTTTTGTCCGTAAAACTTATCTCTGTGCACCTGTATTATGGTAACTTAACACTAAACTCATTTTTTTTACATTAGTTGTTCTAAAATATTAAGTATACAGAGGCTCTGTTTTCTTTGTTTGCTATTCAAAAAGTCTCTTACTATTGTTTTCAGGTATCTTTTCTGTTCTGTGATCCTTCACTGATGCACCTCACCGCTACTAGTGTAGAGCGAATTAGGGGTTCTTTAAGTCTGATTTACTATAGTCAAAGGATTTCCCACCAAAGCATTGGCGTTATAGAAATTCCTTATAGAGATTCACTGAAAGCAACTGTAATGCACATAGATGAGTGCTGATAGGTACACCCCGACTTGGGACTTTGTGCTGCTCTCCCTGTGTAATCAACAGATCTCCACTGTCAGTGACAGCCACGACTCTGCATTAGGATAAACAGCAGAGAGAACAGCTGTCACAGAGTTCTGATGATTATGCAGGGAAAGTCCTTCTCCCTTGTAATCTACAGGACTTGAGCTGTCATTTTGACAGCTTTGTCCTGCTCACTGCTCAGCAATAATTTGTAAACAAAAAATATAGCTAAAGCTTTCCTTCATATAGATCTCAGTTATGTGTAAAAAATGTTTGTATCCCCTTAGTTAGTCCTATTTAATTTTAATTATTATTATACAGTATTTATATAGCGCCAATGGTTTGCTCAGCACTGTACATTATAATGGGAGACAGTACACGAGACAGTACAGTAACAATACAATACACAAGGGGTTCGAGGGCCCTGCTTCTTGGAGCTTACAATCTAGGATTAATTAACTCCTTCATCCCCTTCCTCCCTTAGTTTTTTTTGCTGATTCTTTGTTATCATTTGTATGTCATTTTTCTACATTTACGTTGATTTGTTTTTTTTTAATGCTTTACCAAGAAGCATAGGGGTTGAGTTACTAAAATTGGAAAGTGCAAAATCTGGTGCAGCTCTGCGTAGAACCCAATCAGCTTCCAGCTTTTATTGTCAAAGCTTAATTGAACAAGCTGAAGTTAGAAGCTGATTGGCTACCATGCACAGCTGCACCAGATGATGCACTCTCCAGTTTTAGTAAATCAACCCCATAGTGTCTTTATAAAAGAGAATAACTGGAGAATACAACCTGTCATTTAACCTAATTCATTTTCATTCACCCTAACATTTATAGTTAGAATTTCAGTTAACCATAATTTGCTTTTTATCAAGTTCCTTTCCTCTTCCTTTAGATTTGACATCCTTGCCTTGAGTGCAAGAGGGCGGGCTTAGAAGAAGTGTCTCTGTCATTGCTGACAGAATGAAGTTTTTGTATGCAAGCGATCAGTGATATGTGGCTTTAAAACTTTCAAATGTAAACAGTGCTAGAAGACCTTGTCTTTGTACTGCTGCAAGGCATCATACAGCTTGTATAGCATAGGTGCTGTTTTTTTGTTGACACCCCCCACTCTACTTGCTGATACAAACATTACCCTTGGGCCCTTTTAAAGCATATATATGGTCAAAATGTGAAATCATATATTCTTTTCCACATGGCATTTTAATTATTTCTAGCCTACTTCTATTAATCTGATCTAGATCTTTAAAGTGTTACTAAACCCACAACAGTAAAATCAGTCTGTATATGCAGTAAAGCATGCTTGTTATTCTCACTGTGGAACTTAAGGGGTTAATCATCTGCATTGTGTAAAAAGAATGTTTAATCTTATCTTCTCTGATCCTCCCCTTCTTCCAGTGTCCCTGACTAATCTGAAAGAACATAGTCTTGGGGAAAAGCTGCACATGCTCAGTTTGGTGTGTATTGCCAGAGTTTTTAGGGTTTTTTTTGTGGGAGAGTGCATTTGATCAGCACAGGGCCAATCAGCATTTTCCAGACAGAGGGTCAGGGGTCCTGCAGTCTCATAGGACATTGAGAGGAGAATGAGAACTCTTCCTACAAGCTTTAACCAGTGCTCTGCTGGACTCCTATAATAGAAGTCACAAGACTGCTGTAACTGCTGATGAGAAAAGGTATTTATCAGATTATATTTACTAAAATAATTACATTTCCATGTTCGCTGTACTGTGGGAGACCTGATATAGTGAATGCAGGGTCCTGGGTTTAGTAACACTTTAGGTTTGCAAACTTACTTTGTGAAGATCCACATACATTTACTTCCCTGAATTCTGTGACACATAGTCATTATTAGGGGATCCACCCAACTGACGCCTTTACCACCAGGGAACCACTAGCCACCAGGGAATCTTTTTACTAGACCTGGATGAGTATTTTTTATTGATAGTCTTGATGTGTATGTTTTTATGCTGATGGAACCACTAGCCACCAGGGACTTATCAATTAGACCTGGATGTGTATGTCTTTTATGCTGAGTGAACCACTAGCCACCAGGGAGCCTATGAATTAGGCCTGGATGTATTATTTTATGCTGATGTGAGTTCCTTCCTTTTGTTTGCTTATAATACTCTGAATAAACATACTTCACCATTAGTACCTTCTTGCCTCCCGGCTCGTTTTTTAATGAGCTTTGCAAGGTGGTGATCTGGAATAACGAGCCAGAGGATGCCTGGACAACGTTGGACCTGCTGACCCTGATGTCCTAATGTGACCAGGTGCTGCTTGTGCTGCTGACCAGACCATGATGCCTGGTTGCTGATAATTTACATACAATGCTCATATTGTATGTATTTGTGGTAAGCGCACAACCGCACTAATCTTT